>NW_026867852.1:250579-426827 GCF_020745735.1 Hemiscyllium ocellatum
AGACAAGGCTGATTCTGTCCCACTCTCAGGGAATCTGCTGTGGGTGCACAGATCGATGTGGCCTTCACAGACTCTGTTACACTTGGGGCAGAAGGTGACCGTGGGAAGGGGGTGGGTGGGGCATTGGTGTGACAGCGCGCTCCTTGTACTGTTTTCTCCAGGATTCCCCTTTTTCCCCACAGCAAATCTCGAGGTGCGCAGCCCCTACCCTGCTGCAGGAAGTCGTGGTTGAGAAAGTTAAAATCCCCGACCATTCCACCCTATCATTCTTACAGATATCTGAGATCTCCGACGTATTTGCTGTTCATTTTCCCGCGACTACTGCGGACCTGTACTACCATCATATCAAACTGATCGTCCAGCCGTATTTCTCATTCCATGAATAAAGCTCCGCTGGCCGTTCTCAAGGAATATGCTCTCTAGGCGCTGCAGTGATGTTTTCACTGATCAAAATCACCAATCCCCCTCTCTCTTGCTTCCCTTCTATCCTTCCTATAGCATCTGTGCCCTGGAACTTTGAGCTGCCTGTATAGGCCCTCACTCAGCTGTGTTTCTGTAACTCCTGTGATTTACCATTCCCATGATCCCATCCAATCGAGTGTTCATCTGCCTTACTTTTCAAGCCTTTCACATTGAGGTAAATGCAGTTTAATTGATAGTTTTCCCATAATGCCTGCTCTGCTCTTGCCTGCTTAGTAATTGAAATTACTCTCTTAAAATTCTGTCTGAGCCTCAAACTACAGACTGTAACCTGAGACCATCCTCACACTGTGGACAACACACTCATCTTTCCTGTCATCTGAATACCTAATAATGATATCTTCTGCTTTCACATCCGAGCAATTAACGCCCATTATGCACAGGTCCCTGTGGCACATCAGCTTAACAAAGACTTTCAATCACAGAAACAACCAACATTGCCAAGTGTCCCTGCTGCAATGATGGTAATCCTTTAAAACCGGTGTAAGCAACACAGCGTTATTTGTGTACACCGCGTGGAAACAGATACTGCAGTGTATCTCAGACATGCTCGCGACATAGCCAAACTTAAACAAGTCCCATTCCGCAGCATTTGGCCTCAATCCCTCTGAACCCATCCTATCCAGAAACTCATCCGATTACCATTGCAATTTTGTGAGTGCAACAGCCTCCTCCACTTCCTCTGGTAGCTCATTTCATGCACGCACAACCTTGTGTGTGGGAAATGTGCCTCAGGTCCTTCGTCAATTTCAGACCACTCACCTTAAAACTATGCTCTCGAGTTTTCAACTCACCACAGCTTGGGTAAAACTCGAAAATACTCAGTTTACAGCCCTTCCATAACATCATGTTGCAGCGTTACGCTGCCGGGAAAGATGTCCAGCCTATTCCACCACAACCTGAGTCCAAAAATTGACGACATCCTTGGCTCTATTTTGACAGCAATCTCAAGTGTCTTTTGTTTTAGCTTTTTCAAAATGTCAATTACCCTGGACAACAACGAGCTGTTGGAAACAGAAAGGTGAAAGGTAAGTGAGTGGGAAAGTGAGGCAGTTGCAGCTCTGGTGAAACTCCTTCTTTGTGAGTCACTCAGCAACAAGAGACGTGAAGGTGACTCAGGCGTGAGAGCTCTTCACATCGAGAACAAAAAGCAATCAAGTCCAGTTAGCACCTCGCCCGGAGTGGGGGTGGAGTGAGATAATTACCTTTTGACTTCAGTTACTATGTTCAGAAACGGCCTTTTAGATTGAGGTGAACAGAAATTGCATTTCTAATAAGCACCATGGAATTTAGCAAGATTTATTGAGCCACTTCTCGTCGAATCCCCCGTAGGTTTCCAACTCAGTCGGTATCGATGTGGCTCATGTCCAGGTGTGAACATCCCTGCAGCCAATTGCATGGTTAAGGTAAAAGGCAAGGAAAGTGGCATCTCGAACTGGCCCGAGGTCAGAGCATCCTCACAATGTGATCTGTCGTTCTCGGATTGTCATGCTACCTCCGATTTTAGGGTGGAGAACATTCTTTGGGACTCTTATTCTGCAAAACAGACACAGTGACTGAAACTATGCTGCACGGCCTGCTCAGCTTTGTGCATTTTCCCTGCAGTCTGGTGTGTTTCATGTTCCGTGTAAACGTGAAAGTTGTCCTGTTTCGACCAATGGGTGAAATCATTTAGCAAAGTAAGAATCGAAATTGCAGTAATATCAAGCAGTTCATGGTTATTTGACCAAATCATAAGGGAATATGTATGCTCACGCACTCACAAATACATTTGTAGCTGAAAAGAGTCTGAGAAGATAGCCTCAGCTTACCATTGATTTTGATCCGGATTGAAGAGCTATCATTATTTGTTACGAAATTGATATTGTAGCCGGCACATCCAAGCAGCCGTGCGAGTCGGAGAGGGATCATGGAACCCTTTTCACGTGACTTTCCATCTGTTGTCACGCAGGAGCTCAATTGGAAATGCAAGAAAATGGGCACTTTGCGCCGCCGGTAGTTTTGACGAACGGTCTAAGGCGCTGGATGAAGGCTCCTGTCGCGACTGGGGCGTTGGTTCGAATCCCACCACTGCCATTTCTACTGATCAGCTGCAACGACACAGCTTGTTAAAATGCTGTTTCCATCCCCGATGTACTTCAGTTCACAACAAAATTCGATTTGCTTCCCGGGGAATTAACTGTGGAGCGGGAAAGTGTCTCTGCTGTCTCGATCGTGTTCGCCTCCCGCGTGGAAAATTGCGATCAGCTCTACTGTTGCTTTATATTCCAAGCATGTTGAGATTTTACTGGACCCGAATGGAGACTGCTATTTCATCGCTGTTGTGAAACAAAGTCCTGCGGTGAGTCGATTCATCGTTATTTGGCTTTCTGGCGAATGGGAAAATCGTTCCGATGAATTTTGATGTCATATGTTATTGAACTTCTCCAATTTCCTTCGTTTCCGTCCCGGAGACACCGGAAGGGAAAGGTAATCTAATCGAGACTGTGATTGGTGAAAATCACTTTTTGTGGCCCATTCTTATTATGTTCTTTCTTCTCTCTTTTCAGCATTGTCTGGGATATGGTGGTGCACTAAGGCTCAAGTATCATTGAAAGAGTAGTTTGGAATTGCCCTGTTGTTAGTTGTGAGCTTACTTTATGGCTCATGCCTCGGAGTGTCTCACATTTAGCATTCATGCTCACTGTATCTGAAAATGCATTTGGTTTGCCAGTTTTGTTTGTGTTCCGAGTCAAATGTTTTCTGTTTTGCGATTCGTTCAATACATTACGAATTAACAGGCTTTCTGAGGTAATTTCCAGCTGCAAAAACTCCTCAACTGAGAATCTGGGAAAATTTCACAGAGTATGGTCAGTTGGAGCAAAAGTAAGGAAGTCGTTCGTTTCTGCAGTGTTTCACAATACTACCTTTGCAGTGAGCAGTCGAACAGACTAAATGATTGTGCCAAAGACTGCGACGGCCAGCTCGGCTAAAAAGTTATCCTTTTAAAGCCGGTGAAAGCAACACAACGTTATTGGGCTACACCACGTGAAAACAGATACTTCGGTGTATCTCGTCCATGTATAGCACATAACCAAAATTAAACAAGTCCCATGAAACAACGAGCATTTGGAAACAGAAAGGTGAAAGGTAGAATGTCTTCAACTTTCAGTGTCGGATACCACTGAGCTGCAGCAGGGACGGCTGTGGGCTTGTTTCTGTAGCATAGTGATCATCACGTTCACCTTCCGCAAGATAGGTTCCCGCGGTCGAAACTGTTTAGTTCTTCATCTGCAGCCTTTTACGTGGACAAGAACGGAGCTTTCTTGCTTGCTTTCCCATCTGCAAACCTGCCTTCGAATTTGCTTGAACAAATCTGCTCTCGTAGTGAAATGCAATGCATTTCCATTTGATTACTGTGCGGAGCATTGTAAAGATATTCTACAAACTGCTTCTGATCATGTGCCATTCAGTTTGAGAGTGTAGTTACCGATCCTTCCACGAAGAGCAATACTGCATTTGCATTCCTTGCTGAGGCGGCCCGGTTCAAAGACAGGGAAGAAGGTGATGCGCTGGTGTCACAGTGCACCACGGATTCCTGAACTATTCTGTCTGCCAAATGTACCCCAAAGTCGTATCTGAAAGGCCTCATTTGGAAGCTGTCTGTCGTTATTCAAAGTGCGAGAATTGGCACCAGAGGTCCTGAATCATGTTTTGGAGCAGTTCGCACGTTAGTGGCTCATTCAATCAGCAACAGCAATGAAAGAAATTGCACTCTCAGAGGAAGCTCTGGACCTGTGCTTTCAAAGCTAGTATTAAGGTGCGCCCCGAGATCTAAGCCATGTTGGAATTTAAACGGAGGAATCGACAAAGAGGCTGCAGAATAACATCGCATCCTTTTGGTTTTCTTTAAATCACTGATGAGCAGGAAAATGTCAACGGGGAGAGCGACTGGGAAAGTGAGGCAGTTGCAGCTCTGGTGAAACTCCTTCTTTTTGAGTCACTCAGCAACAAGAGGCGTGAAGGTGACTCAGGCGTGAGAGCTCTTCACATCGAGAACAAAAAGCAATCAAGTGCAGTTAGCACCTCTCCCGGAGTGGAGGTGGGGTGAGATAATTAGCTTTTGATTTCAGTTACGATGTTCAAAAACTGCCTTTTAAATTGAGGTGAACAGAAACTGCATTTCTAATAAGCACCATGGAATTTAGCAAGATTTATTGAGTCGCTTCTCGTTGATTCCCACGCAGGTTTCCAACTCAGTTGTATCGATGTGGCTCATGTCCAGGTGTGAACATCCCTGCAGCCAATTGCACGGTTTATGTAAAAGGCAAGGAAAGTGGCATCTCGAACTGGCCCCGAGGTCAGAGCATCCTCACACTGTGATCGGTCGTTCTCGGATTGTAATGCTACCTCCGCTTTTAGGCTGGAGAACATTCTTTGGGACTCTTATTCTGCAAAACAGACACAGTGACTGAAACTATGCTGCACGGTATGATGTGGAAACACGGCCTGCTCAGCTTTGTGCATTTTCCCTGTAGTCCGGTGTGTTTCATGTTCCGTGTAAACGTGAAAGTTGTCCTGTTTCGAGCAATGGGTGAAATCATTTAGCAAAGCAAGAATCGAAATTGCAGTAATGTCAAGCAGTTCATGGTTATTTGACCAAATCATAAGCGAACATGTTTGCTCACGCACTCACAGATACATTTGTAGCTGAAAAGAGTCTGAGAAGATAGCCTCAGCTTACCATTGATTTTTATCGGATTGATGAGCTATCATTATTTGTTGCGAAATTGATATTGTAGCCGGCACATCCAAGCAGCCGTGCGAGTCGGAGAGGAATCATGGAACCCATTTCACGTGACTTTCCATCTGTTGTCATGCAGGAGCTCAATTGGAAATGCAAGAAAATTGGCCGGCCGCGCAGCTGGTAGTGTGGCCGAGCGGTCTAAGGCGCTGGATTAAGGCTCCAGTCTCGACAGGGGCGTGGGTTCGAATCCCACCACTGCCATTTCTACTGATCAGTTGCAACGACACAGCTTGTTAAAATGCAGTTTCCATTCCCGCTGTACTTCTGTTCACAAAAAAATTTGATTTGCTTCCCGGGGAATTAAATGTGTAGTGGGAAAGTGCCAAATTGTCTATGCTGTCTTGATCGTGTTCGCCTCCCGCGTGGAAAATTGCAAACAGCTCTACTGTTGCTTTATGTTCCAAGCATGTTGAGATTTTACTGGAACCGAATGGAGACTGCTATTTCATCGCTGTTGTGAAACAAAGTCCTGCGGTGAGTCGATTCATCGTTACTTGGCTTTCTGACGAATGGGAAAATCGTTCCGATGAATTTTGATGTCATATGTTATTGAATTTCTCCAATTTCCTTCGTTTCCGTCCCGGAGACACCGGAAGGGAAAGGTGATCTAATCGAGACTGTGATTGGTGAAATTCACTTTTTGTGGCCTATTCTTATTATGTTCTTTCTTTCTCTCTTTTCAGCATTGTCTGGGATATGGTGGTGCACTGAGGCTCAAGTATCATTGAAAGAGTAGTTTGGAATTGCCCTGATGTTAGTTGTGAGATTACTTTATGGCTCATGCGCTCGGAGTGTCTCACATTTAGCATTCATGCTCACTGTATCTGAAAATGCATTTGGTTTGCCAGTTTTGTTTCTGTTGCGTGTCAAATGTTTTCTGTTTTGCGATTCGTTCAATACATTACGAATTAACAGGCTTTCTGAGATAATTTCCAGCTGCAAAAACTCCTCAACTGAGAATCTGGGAAAATTTCACAGAGTATGGTCAGTCGGAGCAAAAGTAAGGAAGTCCTTCGTTTCTGCAGTGTTTCACAATACTACCTTTCCAGTGAGCAGTCGAACAGACTAAAGATTGTGCCACAGACTGCGACGGCCAGCTCGGCTAAAAAGTTATCCTTTTAAAGCCGGTGTAAGCAACACAACGTTATTGGGCTACACCGGGTGAAAACAGATACTTCGGTGTATCTCGTCCATGCATACCACACAGCCAAAATTAAACAACTCCCATAAAACAACGAGCATTTGGAAACAGAAAGGTGAAAGGTAGAATGTCTTCAACTTTCAGTGTCGGATACCACTGAGCTGCAGCAGGGGCGGCTGTGGGCTTGTTTCTGTAGCATAATGATCAACACGTTCACCTTCCGCAAGATAGGTCCCCGCGGTCGAAACTGTTTTGTTCTTCATCTGCAGCCTTTTACATGGACAAGAACGGAGCTTTCCTGCTTGCTTTCCCATCTGCAAACCTGCCTTCGAATTTGCTTGAACAAATCTGCTCTCGTAGTGAAATGCAATGCATTTCCATTTGATTACTGTGCAGAGCATTGTAAAGATATTCTACAAACTGCTTCTGATCATGTGCCATTCAGTTTGAGAGTGTAGTTACCGATCCTTCCACGTTGATGCGCTGGTGTCACAGTGCACCACGGATTCCTGAACTATTCTGTCTGCCAAATGTACCCCAAAGTCGTATCTGAAAGGCCTCATTTGGAAGCTGTCTGTCGTTATTCAAAGTGCGAGAATTGGCACCAGAGGTCCTGAATCATGTTTTGGAGCAGTTCGCACGTTAGTGGCTCATTCAATCAGCAACAGCAATGAAAGAAATTGCACTCTCAGAGGAAGCTCTGGACCTGTGCTTTCAAAGCTAGTATTAAGGTGCGCCCCGAGATCTAAGCCATGTTGGAATTTAAACGGAGGAATCGACAAAGAGGCTGCAGAATAACATCGCATCCTTTTGGTTTTCTTTAAATCACTGATGAGCAGGAAAATGTCAACGGGGAGAGCGACTGGGAAAGTGAGGCAGTTGCAGCTCTGGTGAAACTTCTTCTTTGTGAGTCACTCAGCAACAAGAGGCGTGAAGGTGACTCAGACGTGAGAGCTCTTCACTTCGAGAACAAAAAGCAATCAAGTGCAGTTAGCACCTCTCCCGGAGTGGGGGTGAGGTGAGATAATTACCTTTTGACTTCAGTTCCTCTGTTCAGAAACTGCCTTTTAAATTGAGGTGAACAGAAACTGCATTTCTAATAAGCACCATGGAATTTAGCAAGATTTATTGAGTCGCGTCTTGTCGATTCCCACGCAGGTTTCCAACTCAGTTGGTGTCGATGTGGCTCATGTCCAGGTGTGAACATCCCTGCAGCCAATTGCATAAAAGGCAAGGAAAGTGGCATCTCGAACTGGCCCCGAGGTCAGAGCATCCTCACAATGTGATCGGTCGTTCTCGTATTGTAATGCTACCTCCGGTGTTAGGGTGGAGAACATTCTTTGGACTTTTATTCTACAAAACAGACACAGTGACTGAAACTATGCTGCACCGTATGATGTGGAACACGGCCTGCTCAGCTTTGTGCATTTTCCCTGTAGTCCGGTGTGTATCATGTTCCGTGTAAACGTGAAAGTTGTCCTGTTGAGGTCAACATGCTTGGAACGTAAAGCAGTTTGCAATTTTCCACGCTGGAGGCGAACACGATCATGACAGCAGAGACAATTTGGCACTTTCCCACTCGACACTTAATCCCCGGGGAATCACGTTTTTTCTCCCATCAACGACCTGTAATCCCATTCTGACTCCGTTGTCCAGGCATTGGCCTGTGATCCCGTTTCGTGACTGTTTTCGTAGCAATATGATCTGATCCCAGCCCCATTTTGCTTACGTCGCAACAATGTGTAACTCAATCCCCACTCTGCTCCCCAGGAATTACCTGTGAAACGTTCTCCACTCTGTTCTACGACTGATGGCCTGTTAAATCATTCTGTTCCCTACCAAGAACCTGCAACCCCATTCCCAATCTGTTGTCTTGGAAACAATCTGCGAACACATCACTCCATATGTTGCCCTAACAGCAGCTTGTGTCTTCATCCCTGCTGTTTTCCACGAACAATTGCCTGTGATCTCTTCACGATAGAAGCAAAACCAAGCATCACGTAATTCAGAGACATGGAGATTGGTAGGTAGAGAGAGTGCAAGATGGAGAGTGAGTGAAGGAAAACGGCGGAGGATGTGTAAGACCAGAAGCGAGAGCAAAGACAGCGAAACTCAAACCCAACTCTCAAACCCGGTCCCCTCCACATCCTTGAGAAACAGGACTGGGGTTAAAACTTCGCGAGAAGATTTGTAACTCGGTTGCTCGTTGTTGTGGTTCTGTTGGCCGGACTGCGAATTTTTGTTGCATACGTTTCATCCCCTGTCTATGTGACATCCTCAGTGCTTGGGAGCCTCCTGTGAAGCGCTCCTGTGATGTTTCCTCCGGAATTTATAGTGGTTTGTCTCTGCTACTTCCGGTTGTCAGTTCCAGCTGTCCTTTGCTGTGGTCGGTATATTTGATCCAGGTCGATGTGCTTATTGATTGAATCTGTGGATGAGTGCATTGCCTCTAGGAATTCCCTGGCTGATCTCTGTTTGGCTTGTCCTAGAATAGTAGTGTTGTCCCAGTCGAACTTATGTTGCTTGTCATCTGCGTGTGTAGCTGCTCAGGATAGCTGGTCGTGTCGTTTCATGGCTAATTGGTGTTCATGGATGCGGATCGTTATTTGTCTTCCTGTTTGTCCTGTGTAGTGTTTTGTGCAGTCCTTGCATGGGAGTTTGTACACTGTGTTGGTTTTGCTCATGCTGGTAATCGGGTTCTTCGTTCTGGTGAGTCGTTGTCTGAGAGTGGCTGTTGGTTTGTGTGCTGCTATGAGTCCTCGTGGTCGCAGTAATCTGGTTGTCAGTTTTGAAACATTCTTGATGTATGGTAGTGTGGCTACTCATTTGCGTTGTGGCATGTTCTCGTTCCGTTGCCTTTCCCTTAGGCATCTGTTGATGAAATTGCGGGGTTATCCGTTTTTGGTGAAAACATTGTATCGGTGTTATTCTTCCTGTTTTTGCAGTCCTGGTGTACTGAAGTGTGTTGTTGCCCTTTTGAAGTGTGTTTTGATGCAACTTATTTCGTGTGTGATGGGGTGGTTACTTTCATAGTTCAGGACTTGGTCTGTGTGAGTGACTTTCCTGTATACCTTTGTGGTGAATTCTCTGTTCGGTGTTTTCTGTACCATCTAGGAATGGGAGTTGATTGTCCTTTTCTTCTTCTCTAGTGAATCGGATTCCTGTGAGGATGGAGTTGATGATCGGGTGTGTGTTCTCTATTTCTGTGTTTTTAATGATTACAAAGGTGCAATCCACATATCTGACCCAGAGTTGAATTTGCGGTTAGACAGTTTGTTCTAACCTTTGCATTACCGCTTCTGCTATGAGTCCAGAGATGGGTGAGCCCATTGGTGTACCGTTCATATATTTGGTTGTTGAATATGAAGCGTGTTGTGAGGCACCGGCCTAGTAGTTTAACTATGCCATCCGTGTTGAAAGATTCAACGCCCTGTTGTCTGTTCTGTATGTCCAGCAGGCTGGCTATTGTTTCTCTGGCTACGGTTTTGTCGATAGAAGTGAACAATGCCGTTACATCGAATGAGACCATAGTTTCTTCCTTGTCTATATGGATATTTCTGATGATGTCCAAGAATTCCAGCGTTGACTGTATAGAGTGTCTGGATCCGCTGATCAGGTGTTTTTATTTCTGTTGCAGTTCTTTAGCCAGTTTGTGTGATGGTGTCCCTGGTAGTGATACTTTGGGTCTGAGTGGGATGTCTGGTTTGTGCACTTTATGTAGTCCATAAAATCTGGGGGTGTTGTTGCTTTCAGGTTTCATTCTTTGTAGGTCAAACCTGGTTATCCCTTGACAGTTTTTCCTTTGACAGTTGAAGGCTGTTTATTTTCAGGCCCTGCAGAAGGGTCACTCTTTCAAATTTTGATGTGCTGTTTCGTTGAGGTCTCTATTCAATCCCCTGTGAAAGAAGATATAAGTGACATTGTCAGCTCAGGAAAGAAATTCACGAAAGAAAGTCTGAGAACCTTAGAGGAGAACAGATTAATTGAGCAGAAGCCAAACTCAGGGAAAAAGATTCCCCAGAACGTTCTGTCTCAAAGGTTTCCAGTGTTCAAGCACAACCGGAGAAGAGAGACTGACAGCCAGTGAGCACCTCGACCTTTGGGCCACGTGGTCTAATTTATAATGTGTTGCTTAAAACAGGATAGAGAGTGGGTCCAGGTGACAAACTAATGAGTTCTCTAGCTTCCTTCCTCCACACTTCCTCGCTTCCTGGATTCAAAACCATATGCAACAAATTCAGAATTTACATACTTTCCACTGTTTTGTTTCCAATTGTTTATGTCCTTTATTTTCTTTCAGTTGGAAGCTGGCCCCGGCACACACTTTATTTCTCTTCTCCGGGCTTAATGGCTCTGATATTCCATTGTTCCTGTGTTCCACCCTAACTTAGAACTTTCTTTTTTTTCTTGATACAAACCACTTATTGTTAAAGCCTGTTCAATGTCTAGCATTCCCAGATCTATTGAAACCATCTTGACGTCTCTCTCTCTCTCTAACTCTGCACCCCCTCTCCCTCTCTATCTACCCCTCTCGCCCTCTGAGTTTCTGATTATTTTCCAGCGTTTTCAGGTAATCAAGGTGTGTATTTAAGATCAAGTAACTCGAAATGAAATCTGCAGCTGATAACAAGCTGTGTATCTAAACTGAGGCAAAATGCAACTTGACACAACAAACATTGCAGAACACACAGTTTGGGCACTTAGTTAGCATATTAGACCATAACATATAGGAGCAGATATTAGTCCATTCAGACCATCAAGTCGTCTATACATTTCAATCTTGCATGATACGCTTCCTCACCTCATTCTCCCGCTTCTCCTCGTATCCCTTGATTCTCAAGAACCTATCTATCTATCTCAGTCTTATACATACTCATCGGCCTGGCCTCCACAGCCTTCTGTGGCAATGAATTCCATAATCTCACCACTCATTTGATGAAGACTTTTATCCTTATCTCTGTTCTATTTGGTCTTCGCTTAACTCTAAGTCTATGCCCTCAGGTCCGAGTATCTCCAACTAATGGAAACATTTTCCCAACATCCACTCTGCCCAGGACATTCAGTATTCTGCACTTTTCAGTTAGATGCCTGTTCATCTCTCCAAACTCCACCGAGAATAGAATCACATTAACCAAACAGTAAAACAGCAACTAATGAAGTTAGAAGACCCCATCCAGACAACAAGCAAAACTAATACAATTTACGAAATAACGTGCAAGAACTGTAACAAACAATATATTGGACAACAGGCACAAAACTAGCCCGACGATACATGAACACCAACTATCCACAAAACGATATGACCTTCTCACTAGTATCCTTACAGATGAGGAAGGATACCACATCGACTGGAACAACACATCCATCTTAGGACGAGGCAAACAGACGCAATCGGGAATTCCAAGAAGCTTGGAATTGCAGCCAGAACACTATCAACAAACAAATCGCGTTATACCCCATCTACCACCCCCTGAGGAAAATAACAAGAAATGACATCACCACAGGAAATAACATCACCAACCCAAAGAAACCCAAACATATAAATAGAAAACAGGAATCATGTTCACTGATTCGCCTGAGGCCCACTGAAGATTTACCAACAGAGTGATGAAACTTCTGAAATGAACCTCCCAGCTCAAGCGAGCGAACCTAACTCCACATCCATGCCTCAGTCCTGAGAACATTCTCATGAACATCCTCTGAACACGATAAAAGTGCAGTGGATTCCTCCTGAGATATGGGACACAAGACTGTCGAAAATAGTCCAATTGTAAGAATGTAGAATCTGTTTGTTTAGATATGAGAAATTGTGAGGAAACAAGTCACCAGCGGGTGTAGTTTGCAAGCCCACTCACAGCAACTATGATGTGAAATAAAACATATGAGAAAAAAAAATTGTGTGTGATAAATAAAGGATGGCAATAATCTTCAGTGATCTTAATTTTACTCGCCCAGTCTCGGCTCTTTTGTAAAGAAAGTTCAGAGAACATTAAACGATGCATCAAATATGTCCCATCGAACAAAACGAAACTTATCATGGTCTTCGATTAATTTACAGATTCCTTAGTTCCAGTGATTTCCTGGAAAACCATCTCATTGCAAAAATTAGAGAAGGGTATGGATCTTTTTGCCA
The DNA here is from genome assembly GCF_020745735.1 of Hemiscyllium ocellatum. Classification (NCBI taxonomy): domain Eukaryota; kingdom Metazoa; phylum Chordata; class Chondrichthyes; order Orectolobiformes; family Hemiscylliidae; genus Hemiscyllium; species Hemiscyllium ocellatum. The sequence continues at coordinate 263,120 of NW_026867852.1, forward strand.
GAAAATAATAAATCAATCGCTCATCTTTGTTTCATGCGTAAGAACATCCAGATTCTTCTGCACCACATTTTATTGCAGTTTCTCTCGATTTTAATAGTTTTCGGACTTTGACTCTTCCTACCGAATTCATGGCCTCACATACCCGACAGGAAACTGCATCTGTCATTTTTTTTTCCTTACTCAGACGATCTACATACAGTATATCGCAAAGCAGATTCCCCAACCTCATCACAAGATGTCCTCCAATCTATTGTGCATCATCAGCAAAACTGGACAAATTTCACTCTGCCACTTCATCAGGTCGTTAATACAGAGAAACATCATTGAAGCCATATGCCTGACATTACTGCATTTCACGATTTACATTTTACAACTTCAAAAATTACACATGATTCGGTGGCGTGTGTTCAGTAAATAATGGACAGTCAAAGGTCATTTATTACACAACACCATGAACTCTTAACTTGTTCAACGACGTTTTATTATTTAGCCCCATATTGAGTCTCTGCTAGAAATAGAAATAGTGTTCATCTACCTGCTTCCTTGATAAAATCTTCATGTCATGTCAGCAAAAAATCTCTGGCAAATTGCCAAAGTGTGATTTTCCTTTCAACGAAAGATGTTGACTGAGTTTACAATCATCTTTTCTCAACTATCTGCTTTACTTCCGTTACTATGGTCTCCAGCATTTTCAAATTCACAGAAATGGCATTGGTGCAGATGGAAGCCATTTGGGCCATCCCGTCAGCGTCAACGTTCAATGAGATCCTGGCTGATTTGTTTTATCCTCAACTCTGAAAATGTGTTGCTGGTTAAAGCACAGCAGGTTAGGCAGCATCCAAGGAACAGGAAATTCGACGTTTCGGGCCAGAGCCCTTAATCAGGAATGAGGAGAGTGTGCCAGGCAGGCTAAGATAAAAGGTAGGGAGGAGGGACTTGGGGGGGCGATGGAGATGTGATAGGTGGAAGGAGGTCAAGGTGAGGGTGATAGGCCGGAGTGGGGTGGGGGCGGAGAGGTCAGGAAGAAGATTGCAGGTTAGGAGGGCGGTGCTGAGTTGAGGGAACCGACTGAGACAAGGTGGGGGGAGGGGAAATGAGGAAACTGGAGAAATCTGAGTTCATTCCTTGTGGTTGGAGGGTTCCCAGGCGGAAGATGAGGCACTCTTCCTCCAACCGTCGTGTTGTTATGTTCTGTCGATGGAGGAGTCCAAGGACTTGCATGTCCTCGGTGGAGTGGGAGGGAGAGTTAAAGTGTTGAGCCACGGGGTGGTTGGGTTGGTTGGTCTGGGCGTCCCAGAGGTGTTCCCTGAAGCGTTCCGCAAGTAGGCGGCCCGTCTCCCCAATATAGAGGATGCCACATCGGGTGCAGCGGATGCAGTAGATGATGTGTGTGGAGGTGCAGGTGAATTTGTGGTGGATATGGAAGGATCCCTTGGGACCTTGGAGAGAAGTAAGGGAGGAGGTGTGGGCGCAAGTTTTACATTTCCTGCGGTTGCAGGGGAAGGTGCCGGGAGTGGAGGTTGGGTTGGTGGGGGTGTGGACCTGACGAGGGAGTCGCGAAGGGAGTGGTCTTTGCGAAACGCTGATTGGGGAGGGGAGGGAAATACATCCCTGGTGATGAGGTCCGTTTTGAGGTGGACCTCCAAACCTGCACCTGCACCTCCACCTCCACACACATCATCTATTGCATCCTCTGCACCCGATGTGGCCTCCGCTATATTGGGGAGACGGGCCGTCTACGTGCGGAATGCTTCAGGGAACACCTCTGGGACGCCCGGACCAACCAACCCAACCACCCCGTGGCTCAACACTTTAACTCTCCCTCCCACTCCACCGAGGACATGCAGGTCCTTGGACTCCTCCATCGGCAGAACATAACAACACGACGGTTGGAGGAAGAGCGCCTCATCTTCCGCCTGGGAACCCTCCAACCACAAGGGATGAACTCAGATTTCTCCAGTTTCCTCATTTCCCCTCCCCCCACCTTGTCTCAGTCGGTTCCCTCAACTCAGCACCGCCCTCCCAACCTACAATCTTCTTCTTGACCTCTCAGCCCCCACCCCACTCCGGCCTATCACCCTCACCTTGACTTCCTTCCAAATAACACATCTCCATCGCCCCTCCCCCAAGTCCCTCCTCCCTACCTTTTATCTTAGCCTGCCTAGCACACTCTCCCCATTCCTGATTAAGGGCTCTGGCCCGACACGTCGAATTTCCTGTTCCTTGGATGCTGCCTAACCTGCTGTGCTTTAACCTGCTCTGATCTCCAACATCTGCAGACCTCACATTTTACTCGAAGATTTAATCCTCAACTCCACCGTTCTGCCTTAACCTCATGGTCCTTGATTCCCAAAGTGCGTAAATGTCTCTTTACCTCAGTCGTGAATGTACCCAGCCTTGTCAGTCCTCTGATGTCAGGAAATCAACAAATTTGCTGCCCTCTGAAAGAGAGAATATCCTCCTCATTTGTGTCTTAAATGGGCAACCCCTTCCTCTAACATTAGACCCTCTGGTCCTACACTATCCCACGTTTAAATCAAAGCAAAACAAATCTCTAAAGTTAGGTCTGCACTCACTCTTGTGTCCAGTGGCAATTCTGAGCATTGGAATTATTTTCGCTTTTGACCTCTGGTTAAACAATCTGCCCTGATTTACAAATTCGATTTGCCGATGACGATTCTGCTTCAAAAACACTTCATCAGCTGTGATCCATTTGGCGCTGGCCGACACTATACAAATGACACGACATATTTCTTTCTCGATCCATTACCAAGTTTATTAATCTCACTGCGCATGAAAATGGATTCTTCCCATCCACTCTATCCAACATCAATGTGTGTCGTTCAGTTCAACTCCCATCAGCCTCCTCAGTTCTTAACAAATATATATGGAAAGCAAATATTGAGATCATTGTGCAGACAGAGCAAGCCAGGAAGCAGTCTTTCAGGTTGGAAGCCTCCATTCCAGAAGCAGTGCTAAGGGTCACCATGCCCCATGTAGCTGCGGCTGTGGGGATAAGGTCATGCGTTAGCAATCCTTCCGGGGTTTCTCTGCATTGGTTCGAATTCTATCGGCTACAACTTCGCAATTTGAGTTTCGACTTCCCTCCTGCAGTACGAATTATTTTTCAAACTTCAAAACCCAGTCGCATCAAACAGTTCTGGACATTTGTCTACATTTAGGAAACTCGAGGTCTGAACCCCAAATACACTCCTGTTTCTCTTTCGATGGATACTGCTCGATTGTCGAATATCTGCAGTAATCCTTGCATTTATTCTGCGCAGGTGCTGCCTTCCATTCAAAAATCTTCAATCCCAGTGCTCAGGTAACTGGCCCTGGTGAGTGGCAACACTTACTACTGTTCATCAAATTGCCCATCCTCACTGGTCCTTCCAACGTCATTATGAACAGTCAGTGGAAATATCCGGCTCACCTTTCCTCCAAAAAAAGACCTTACCTCCCTCAGCAATCTGTCCAGAAAAGGGTATTTCCTCATGCCTGGTAATGTTGTAAGGCGGAGGTTTGTGAATGAATTTGGGAAAACATTGTCAGTTGGAAGGTGGATTTTTTTACAACGAAATACAACAGGAAATCTAGTGTGCACTTTTGTGAATCCTTACGACCAGATTGGGAAGCATAGAATTAGAGGGAAATGCAGTGTGAACTGCCCAACTGAGCAGAGACAGTCCAGACATGTTTCCCTTCTTTAAGAGGCCGGACCATCGACTCTGATGTTCTTCAGACATGCTCAGATCTGAGATATTGAAAGGTTTTGGAACAATGAGAAAGCTCTGGTACAGACAAGACACTGAATGGTTCAAACGGATGCAGTCCTGGTTATAGAAGAGCCGGTTACCGGTGACATGAATGTGTCTGCAGAGGGTGCGATCAGACTGTGACCTTGTCTCCACAATGAATATATCAGACTTTATTTTGGGCAAGTAATAATCATAGAGGAAAATTGACATTCAGGGAGTGGCAGGCCAAACTTGAAATCAGTAACAGCCAGTTTTAGAGGCCCATGCAAGCTCTGGATTCAACAGTCTCTCTGCCGAAATTGGTCAACACTTGCGGCTGATAAACGAAAGGTCGGTTGTTTGAGATCTTCAGGCGCGGATCTATGACTGTTCTCACTTCATCCGCCTTCTTTCCTACACAGTTCTGGGTTTTAAATTGGGTCAGCAAAATGTTCCCTAAAACAGTAATCTTATCCGGAACCAAAAACGTGTTTCTGTATTCTTTTAACGGCTAATGTTATAGACTGCGGATTTCGGGACACTGAAAGAAAAAACAGAAACTTCTATGTCCATTCCATCTATTGGCATGGAGGATCCAGTCCCACCATATACCAACACTTAGCCCTTTCGGAAGCTTTGATCTTTGAATTCAAATGAACCCAGCAATGATTAACTCTGCCTCAGCTCCACGGAGAAAGAGAGAACTGGAAAGGTATACTGCCGGCCTGGTTCTGCTGCGTGGGCGAATAGTTAAAGTGTTCGACTTGAAATCCATTGGGAATTCCCCACGGAGGCTGGAATCCTGCCGACTACGGCTGAGTGCAGAGAAAACCGAAGTTTCCTACCCATCCTATTGTTTGGGATCAAATCAGGCCGTGAGGATTCAATTGATCCAGGTAAGGATTGGTGCAAATCTCCAGCACACTCATCAAACCGTTCAGTTGCACATATACATGGGCAAATACGTTTGAACTGATGGAACACAAAATTGGAAAAGAGATGTGAACAGTGAAAGTGCCAAAAGACATTTTCTGTTCTGTAGACCTGTGACCAACTGCAGTTACTGGACAACTTTTGCAAAATGTACCTGAGCTGGCAAGGGGTTGAACTGATTCTACCCGATCTGTGTTCCAGATACGGTATCGATTGGATTATTGAGACTGGGTATAACTGCCACAGTGCATTCTATGAGAATCGGGAAGATAAGATCCTGGTATCTCTTTATCTTGCCGTGTGCAAGCACATACCTTCTCAATACTCGATGTTTGATATTCCATAGCCCCGCTTTCAGGTAGTCATTGGATTTACGATCTTCCTGCGTTTATATCAAACAGCTCGGTGACTTTGGAATTGGATGGTCAGAAGGAGATGGAGATGAAACAGGCAGAGAAGCAAAACGAGACCCGACGTGAAAGTGTTTCGAGTTTGCCGTGTGTCAGTTGATTTAAATGAGGCTTATTTGCTTGTCGCTGTTCTTTCAGATTCTCAGGTGCCACAGATCGGTGGATTTTGGGAAATTGAACATTACACATGAACAACCTGTGGGAGTATTACAGTTCACTGTCGATTTCATATCACAGCTCACTGCAACGTTTTATATTAACTGGAAAATGGGCTTGTGTTCAACCTAAAGCTGCGTTTTGTCGAAGAAACTTTAAACATGAAGCACATGGAACGTGTATAATCCTACGACCTCTGCCCCTGTGGGGAGATGTGGCCGTATATCTTCCACTGTGGCTGAAAATGAGGATGAGTTTCTCAAGGGGGTTACAACATAATATGAAAATGTGTTGCTGGAAAAGCCCAGCAGGTCAGACAGCATCCAAGGAGCTGCTGCGCTTTTCCAGCAACACATTTTCAGCTCTGATCTCCAGCATCTCACTTTCTCCTACAACATAGTATGACCATGTCAAACTTCAGTCCCATTATTCTATCACTTACGATCACAGGGAGAATTTCATTGGCATTTGCCCTGGAAACATCAGAATAAACGAGATTATGTGGCAAAAACGAAAAGTAGGACGATAATAGAATGATGTCTCTGAGCCACAAAGCGTGATGGGCCAAGTGGTCATTTTTCAAAACTGTAAAAAATGTAAGACGGGGGAAACCGATCTGCAGCGAGACTGATCCGAAAGGAAAATGCAAAAGCAGTGTCATTGAGAAAGGAGACAGTGTTTTCTGTCGCCCTCGTTGGTGAAGTAATCGTTATGGATCTACTCACTCACTGCCGCGGCACACATTCAGTTCCCAATCTGGAGATGGGAGTTCGGCACTTCCCGCCCATTGTGATGACAGTGTTTGTGAAACAGGAAATGAAGTGTGGAGCTGAGAATTGATTCACTTTTATGCCAAACGTGATTCATGCTAACACAAAATAAATAACTACGGTTGATGGAAATCTAAAACAAAATCAGGGATTGACTGAAAGATTATGCGCCTAGCAGCATGTGTGGAGAGAAACAGTGTTAATGTTTCAGATCAACAGAAACAGATTGCTATATCATGATGCCGGGGAAATGACCAGTTTTGTCAACATTTTTATCAAAATTTCTCATTCGCTGACACCCGTCATTTCGACATATTTGAAATGGTTTCATCGACTGTAATGCTGTTTCCGTTGCCTTTCAGCTGCTGAAGGTTTGTGCTTATATTGTTACTTTTTTCTTTTACTTTGTCTCACTCAGCAGCCATGTCGAATGGAGAATTGGTCCCCCCTTTGTATAAATCAATGGAGTCTGTATTTGTCTCTTTGTGTGATGTATGCAACACTCTGTTTCACATTTTCTGACGCTCAATCTGTTCATATTCCTCATTTCCCATTTCTGGTCTTTGAAATGTCTCACATTCGGAGGCAGTGTATTGTCAAGTTGCTGAGAGACTATGTCCTCCCGCCAATGGCTGGATTGTGTATAGCTGGGCCCACATTCTCCTGATAATGTATCTGTTACTTAGGGCTGCGGTAAGGAGACATTATTTACTCAACATGTTATGAGTCTTTCGAATTCTAAATGCAACATCTTTTCCTCCGGAAATAAAAGCAGTTTCATCCGAAATATTGGATGACAATGATGTATTTACTGTTGGTGAAAGATCGCTGTCTGCAGAAAATGAAGATGATCTGCTCTTGGTGTCTGTGCTATGGCCACAACATTTCCCGACAAATCTGCAGTGTCTGCTGCCTCAACTCGGTCTTCCCATTAAAAGTAGGAGTGAAGGAACGAGCGCAACAGAAGAGAAGAAAATAATTTTTGTGGGACAATGGAGAGAAATTCCAGTTTGTATTAACTGGAAGAAACAACATTCATTGGTGGAGAAAAAAGGAGGGAATAACTCTAGGTGCATCAAATCGCAACAGGCTGAGCTCAAAGTCAGAAAGCTGCGGGATCAGCAATATGACATCTGAAGAGGATGAAACAATGAGCCTTTCAAAGAGTGGACATCTGAATTTGAATCCAAGTTCTCTTGTTTACTAGAGAAGCACTTTAACGAACCGAGTCACAGTGCCTACACTAGGTGCGTGTTCACCATCCACACTTGTATTTCTCTAAGCACTTCATCACAAAAAGTTTGGAAATGTTTTTCTTTTTTGTGTAAAATGTTGTTTGGTGAGAATTGCAATCAATGCCCGCTTTTGCACAGACATTTCACAGTTTAACATTCTCTATTGAAAATGTACAGGGAAAGTCAATGTGCACTTACATTGGTTTCAAACTGTACTGTTCATCTGTTTAAACGGATAGAATAAGGAGAATGTGTCCATCCTTTCTTGGCACATTGACCGCGTTCACACACCCAGAGGGATCCTCAAACCAAGAGGAAGAGGGTTATTGTGGTGAATTGACCTGGAGTGAGTGTGAGCCAGAATCAACAGTGGGCAGTGTAGGCAGACCCATTGGCATCAACACTGAGCCTAACACCACCAGCTCCACGATTACTACCTGCCTCATGCGTTCCAGTCATCATTGCCATGCACTTTTATTTGACTTTCCCACTCCGCTTCTTCACTTGTTCCCGACCTATTGCAGGTGTCTGCTTAGAACCTGACACTTTTAGAAACATGTCTATATCAATGAGATATGCTTCACTGATCATCCGAAGATACCCTGGAGAAGAAGGGAATGACTTAGTTTCTTGAACCTTTCAACTCATGAGCACGACGAATCGTCATGCTGCTGCTAACGATGGATTGCTTGGATTTAGACCCAACAAAACTGAAAGAAACAGCGAGATGATTGGCGTGGGATTTGCCGTGGTAGTTTCTCCGGATATCTGCTACCATAGTCCTTCTAATTGGATGCAAACAATCCATACCTGTTGTAGAAGTGAAATGGAAAGTAATTACAATTAATTGATGTCTGAAACTTTGTTAAGCTGCTCTCATACCTTGTCTTGAACATGCGCAAACGTGTACAGCAGCAATTATCATCCTGGTAAGGAGTGCAGTTTCCGTCCCCTCACCCTTTCTGTAACAAAGGTACCGCGTTTGCTTTCAGTGCGAAGGAAACACGGTTTGAAAACAAGGTAACACTTATCTTCTGGTGTCACAGTGCACCACGGATTGTTGATGTCGCCTCTCTGTCAAATGAATCCCAAGATAGTCTCTGAAAGGCCTCATTTTGATTTTGTCTGCTGTTTTTCAACGCGAATGAACCAACATCAGAAATCCTGAATCATGCTTTGGTGCAGTTCGCATGTTAGCGACTCAGTCATTTCGCAACAGGAATGAATGGATTTGCAGTCAAACCTTCACACGTGCTCTGAAATCGAAGCCATGTTGGAACTGGAACTGAGAAAGTGATAGACACGAAATGACGTTGTATCAATTACCTCATAGAAGAGCAGGAAAATGTAAACCTGGTCAGGGGAGGAGGTGGGGACAGCAAAGTGAGACAAGTGGGGGTCTCGTGAAACCTCTTCTTTCTGATTCAGTCAGCAACAAGAGAAATGAAGGTGCCTCAGGCAGGATAGCTTTCCCATCTCGAACACCGAACATTCACGTCGAGTAAGGACCTCTTTGACACCTCATTGTTTTGTTCTGCTAATTCTATTTGGAGTTTCTTACCTCGGTTCTAGAAGTGCTTTTGTTTCACCTCCTCGTTTATTCTCCATCCTTCATTCTCAGTTTGTTGGGAAGAACGAGGTGAGGCAGGAATCAGTGCGGATATCCCACGCTGATCATTCTCTGCTGTAACTGTTCATTAATTTTACACCAAAAGCAAAATATTATGAATTGTATTTGGAACTTAAAAGGAAACATGTCGAAGGCCTCAGGCCTAAGTGACAGATATATTATCTCGAGAATGTGAGCCCAGTTCTCCACACTCCAGTCAGCGGGAGGAGAAATTGCCTCATCAGCTGCACTTTCACACTGTCTTCTGCAGTCAGAGTTTCCAAAGACCAGAAATGGAAAATGAGGGATTTGGACAGAGACTGTGAAAGAAGGTGACAATGAACAGACATAGAAAGACAAATGGAAATTCACATTGTGGAAGGCACTGAAAGGGTCAATTGTCCACTTGACATGGTGCTAAGTGACAGAAAGGAAAAGAAAAAGGTAACCATTAAAGCACAGCTTGTCACCAGCTCATGGAAACGGAAGCAGCATTACCGCCATATAAAATCTTTTAAATTTGTAAAAGTGACGGTTGGCAACTAATGAGAAGTTTTGATAAATATGATGATCCCACACATAATACTGAAAATTTGCCTGCATTACAATGTTGAAATACCGAACGAACCTGCTTCTGTCGATCTGAAACACTAACTCTACTTTGCTCCATGGATCCTGCCAGGCGCTGAGTTTCTCCAGCATTCCATGTTTTTGTGTCACATTTCCAGCATCCGCAGCTCTTTGTCTTATGTTAACCTGAATCGTGTGTTTGACAAAACATGACCACTTCTCAGCCACATCCATCATTTCCTGCTTTAGGAATGCTGCCACTACGACAAACAAGCACAGGAAAACTCCCACTCCGTGACTGGAAATCGAACTCGAGCCAGAGCGCTGGGAGCACTGAATCAGAAACAGTAGAGCACCACAGAAAACAACAGACCCTGCCATCCCTTTCATCAGTTACACTGCTGTTGTAAGATTTGTAACTCAGATTGAGGTTTCGGGTGTAGGTTTGCTCGCTGAGCTGTAGGTTTGAGATCCAGACGTTTCATTACCTGGCTAGGTAACATCATCAGTGGGACCTCTAAGTGAAGCGAAGCTGTTGTCTCCTTGCTTTCTATTTATATGTTTGTGCTGGATGGGGTTCGTGAGGTTTGTGGTGATGTCATTTCCTTTTCGTTTTCTGAGATGTTGATAGATGGTATCTAGATATATGTATTTGTTTATGACGTTGTGGGTGGAGTGCCAGGCTGAAGAAACCGACAGCAACCGACGTCACAGTCGAAAGAAAGGACAACGGAGAACTACAAACCTGCGTATACAGAAAACCGACAAACACTGACCAAATACTTAACTACATCAGCAACCATCCCAACACACACAAACGAAGGTTGTCAGAACACTATTCCAACGAGGTACCATACACTGCAGCACAGACGAACTTCGGAAAACAGAGGTGAACCACCTATACAACGTATTCATGAAGAACGGACACTCAAAACGTACAGTCCGCAGATTCCCCGAGAACAAACCACGACAAGCAGACCAAACACAGCCAGAAACACTAACAACCTTACGATACATCAAAGAAGTTTCAGAAATGACAGCCAGACTAACAAGAGCCCTCGGAATCCTAGTAGCAAACAAACAAACACTCTCAAATAAAAACTAGCAAACTTAAAAGACCCAGTACAACTCATGGTCAAAACCAACGTCATCTACAAAATTCCATGCAAGGACTGCCACAAAGACAACGTAGGACAAACAGGAACAAGGTTAGCCACCAGGATACACGAACACCAGCTATCCACAAAAAGACACGACCCTCTCTCCATCGTAGCCCTACATACGGATGAAAAGAAAACATTTCGACTGGAACAACACATCTATCCTGGGACAGGCTAAGCAAAGATATGCCAGAGAATTCCTAGAGGCTTGGTACTCCAAACACAACGCCATAAACAAACATGTAGATCTGGATACCATCTGTCAACCACTCGGAAAACGAACAGGAAATGACATCACTAGAATCCCCAGCAACCCCATCCAGGACAAACCTATAAATAGAAAGCAGGAGACAACAGCTTCACTTCACTGCGAGGTCGCCACTGATGATGTTACCTAAATTAGTCTCGAGGAAAATGGAGTGAGAAGATAAACAAAGCGAGAGAGAGGAAAGCGAGAGGGAGAGAGAAAGAAAGGGGGGAGAAGAATGAGAAAAAGTTAGAGAAGAGAAGGAGAGAGAGACAGAGAAACAGAGAGAAGGGAGATATAGAGGGAGGAAAAAGAGAGAGAAGTTCCTTGGATGAGCAAAGGGAGATAAGAAAGGAACAGAGAAGAGAGAGAAGGAGAGAGAAAATTTGAACTTGAGAAGTTGCGACTTTGTCAGCAAAGTCAAGTTAGCAGGATGGAAATTAAAAGAGAAATTAGTGATATATGTAAATGTGTCACCACTCCGCAACATTTTGATGAGGATGATGTTGAAGCCTTCTTCATTTCAATCAAAAACATGGCTAGGCAGATGGAATGGTCCGAGGATTGATGGGTAATACGAGTTCAGACTAAACTCGAAGTCAGAGCGAGTAAGGGATTTGGTATGATATTACGTGAGGTGTGAAAAGATTATGAATGAGTAAAACAGACTCCTTTGAGTGCTTCTGAACCGGTACCAGATGTATATCGAGAGCGTTTCTGAAACACAGGTCAGACTTATGTTGAGTTAAAAAGAAATAAACACAATACTTTGATGGATGGATTCTTATTTGGATAAAGAGAGGATATTTCAGGCTATAAGAGAGATAATTCTGCTGGAGGAGTTCAAAAATACATTTTTAGAGATTGCAAGAATTCACGTGGAGGAAACAAAGATTTCGGAAAGTCAGAAGGACAACAGAATTAGTAGATGAGTACATGCTGGTGCATAAGACAAGCTTTTGAACAGATATTCGTCCTGTGAAAGATCCAAATTGGCAGAAGGGGAGATTCTGCATTACTAAACCAAGAACCTTCCTGCACTTGGAAGATATTAGAGCAGGACAAAAAGAAGTCCAAGAGAGTCGAAAGGAGGTGAAAGGACTCAGCTGTTTCCATTCTGGCAAAGTTGAATACGGAAAGTATTTGAATACGGACAGTACTTGTCGTTAATTAAAGCCGTTGTGGAAAATAGAAGTGTTTAAAGAAGCTAAACTGGTGGCACGAGAGTGACACGATCTAACCAGTTGCTGGTAGTAAGAGATGGGCGAATATGTACCCTTTCATATCTATTTCCCATGAGTGTTGTAATTTGAGGTATATATGAGCAGAAATTTAGCGTTCCCTTATGTAAGATCACGTTGGAGCCCCAATTTAAGCCGGGGAAATTTTCGCTGGGCGTGATAGACAGAGTGTCAGTTCCACGAATTCAGCTTGTGCTTGGAAATGATTTGGCGAGATCCAAATTGGAAGTGACTCCCCTTATTGTGGAGAAGCCCAAGGAAGACGAAGAAACTGAGGAGTTAAAACAGAAATATCTTTCTATTTTCCCAGACTGTGTGTTGAACAGATCCCACTCTCAATAGGCACAGCACCAAGTGACAAGTAAAAAGAAAGATGAAGGAGTTGAGTTTAGGTCAGCTGATACACTACTTGATGTGATTCGTGCAGTGGGCCGAAGTACACAAGACTGTGTTGCAGCTACAACATAGAGAGGAAGTGTTATGGGTAGCACATGAACTACCTATAGGGGGTCCCCGAGGGTGACGAAACACGCAAGCGAAATACTAAACATTTCTCTTGGCCTGGAATGCACACGGGATGTGGTTGCTTTTTCTGACAATGTCATACATGTCAAATGGCAGGTAAGTCTCAGGCGGCAATAAAAACACGCCTTTGTTGCCAATTACCACAGTTGGAGAATCTTTCAGGTGGATTAGAATTGATTGCGTACATCCCCTTCCGAGAAGTAAATGTCAGAACCAGTGCTTGTTGACTACAATGGATGTGCTATCCATATTTCCAATGGCAATTCCTTCCCGGAGTATCAAGGCCACAATTCTGGTAGAGGAGTTAGTAGCTTTCTTCACACGCTATGACCTAACTAGTCAGATTCAGTCAGACTAAGGGTCAAATTTTACTACTCGACTGTTTAAGGAGGTTATTGATAGCTGAGATACAACACTTTAAATCTAATGCATATCTTCCTGAATCCTTGGGAGCTTTAGAAAGATGGCTTAAGACCTTGAAGACCATGAAGAGAGCATACTGTCAAGATTACCCGAATCATTGGGAAAATGATATCCCATTCGTATTGTTTGCCATTTAGAATGTTCCAAACGAATCCACTCAGTCAATTCCTTTTAAGTTCATATTCGCACATGAAGTGATTGCCCTTTGGAATTAATTAAAGAAACAAATGACAGGGTCAAAGTCGAAGATCACACAATTAAATCATATATCGGAATTGAGGGAGAGACAAAATTTAGTCGGTGATTCAGCAAAACAGCACCCAAAGATGGCACAGCGTAGAATTACGCAGGTGGCAGATAAAAATCTGGGACTCAGAAGTTTTCCCACAGGGATAACGTGTCAGTACTGTTACCAATCATAGGTGATCCCTTTAAAGTTAGGTTTACTGGTCCCTGTGAAAAAGTTGAGTCAGTTGAACTATTTAGCAAAGATGTCAGATAGAAAATAAAACTGTATTGGGTATGTCATGTGAACATGTTGAAAACGTATTACACATCAAAGGAAGAACTGGAGGAAGAGTTGTTCGTTACTGCCCAGCAGAGTGAGAAATCGAATTCAGTTGCTTTGAATTTTGATGTACCTCAAAACAGATTCTAAAATGATGAAGTCCTTGAGGAGTGGGATGGATTAGAAAGCTGTCTGTCTCAGGAGCATAGAAAAGGGTTGAAAGATTTTTTGTTCCGGCAGTCATGGTACATGCAAGAATCACATGGAGAGGACGAAAGCAATTGAACACGAAGTAGATGTGGGGAATTCTGCTGCGATAAAGCAGCAACCCTCTCGACTTAATCGTCTCAAAGGCTAACAGGACTAGATGCAGGTGAACACCATGCTCGACGAGAACATCATTGAACCAAGCCAGAGCGCGTGGAGTTCGCTGATTGTCTTAGTTACCAAACCAGATGATTTGTGTTGAATTTCGTGTGGATTATGGAACGGCCAACGCCGTTACAAAATCGAACTCATATCCAATTTCTAGATTAGAGGACTGCATCCAGAAAGTCGGACAAGCCAGTTACATCACCAAGTCGGGCATAATGCGTGGCTACTGGAAGGTACCATTGTCAAAGTTGGTGAACAAATCTCTGCGCTTGTAACTCCATATAGGCTATATCAGTTTAAAGTGATGCACTTTTGAATGAAGAACAAGCCCGGCACACCCAAAGACACTTGTACAGAGTTGTGGCCGGGTTGACAAATTGTGTAATCTATTTGGACGATGTAGTGATCCTTAGCAATTCAAGGCATGATCACAAGGGTCTGTTGGCAGAGCTCTTTGAACGACCACGAGAAGCGAAACTGATGACAAACATATAAAAAACAGAATTCACGGAAGCAGAGGTGATGTTCTTGGGATGTAACATCGGTCATGGCAGGTTGAGCACCATCTGGAACGTGAGGACGAAGGCTTCTGAGGAATTGCCATGATCAACCTCGAAGAAAGAGTTTCTTTAATTCTTCAGACTCAGCGGACTCTATCAGAAGTTTGTTCCAAACGGTACTAGTGTAGTGGCATCGTTAACCGATTTGCTGAAGAACAACACAACTTTTCGGTGTTCAGCAACATGGCACGTGGCAATTGACCATTTGAAGTCGATATTAACCACCAAACCAGTATTACCTGCACCAAACATCTAAAAAAACTTTTAAAGTAGCCATCGATGGTCGTTAGAGTTGGAGGTGTACTCCAACGGGAAAAATGAGCATGGGGAAGAACTGCTAGTTGATAACTTTTCATAGAAAATCAACATCTATCAGAAGAAATGCTCCACAATCGAAAAAAAAACTATTGAGTTTGGTACTGGCGTTACACATTTAATGTATGTGCCACGAATAATGGATCGGAGAGGTTATGTACACAGACCACAATCCGCTAAAACGTTGTATATATGTAATAATATGAGACTATTTCGTTGGCTTCTTATGGAAGAGACGTTCACTTTAAAAATCATGCATGTTGTGGGTCAGTAGAATGAAATCACAGATACGTTATCGCAGATTCAACTGATGGTGTTCAGATGAGATTGTCTTTATTTCATATTTTATATGTTTATATAGGAAAAAACTAAGTCGAAATTGTATGAAATTTATCGATATGTTAGGGTAAAGTATTATTTTTAAAAAATGAAAACATATCTTCATTATGATGGTTCATTGTTTCCTGTAGGGGTTTTAAACATATTAGTGCACGGTTAAGAGATTTAAAAGCAGCAGAACAACCAGACACAGAAACAAGTGTTCCCAATAAGACAACGACATAATCCTGGGTCGAACAATTCAATTCGTTCATTGCCTGGAGACATAAATATTTCGAGTTTGGCCACTCAGTTTAAATTTTAATCAGGAAAATATATAAATTTCAATTCAAATTTTAATTGCGTCTCTTGAAAGTCTTTAAAAATAAACAGGGACCCAATCAGATGCTCTGGGGTATGAGATGGGGGACATTGAACAGTTGAGAGGAGGACTGCCAGGACCTTGCATGTAACAATCTTCTTGAAAAAAATATATATGTGGAAAATAACTTTTCGATCCGTGATCTTTGACACAGAATCTCCCAACAGGGACAAAGAAGAGACAGGAAGATCCGAAGACAAGAACCCACAGCTGCCTGGTTTTGATAAAGAAGTGCTGTTTTGTAAACCTTAACTGGGAGTTTGATTTGAATAGCATTATCGAATGGAACAACAAAATGGGTAATAGAAATACATTGGTTTGTTAATTAATCTCTCTCTTACTTTACAAATGAAGTGCTCAATTTTTACTTCGTGTCGTTCTTGGCCAATCGAATTGTTGCAGATTCCTGTACAGCATAAATCGTTTCTGTGTTACTGGTTTTATCGTAAGCTGGAGGGTTTATGCTGTGTCATAACGAGTCTAAACAAATTTGGCAAAACAAGTGTGCATCTGTGCAGTTCTTTGAGTGAACTGGAGATTTGCACCATTCATGACCTGGATGAAGTGATTCTCCCCGCCGTGATCTGAATCTCCAAAAGCAAAAGGCTGCCCAAATTCTCCGTAGTTGACAGGATTTGAACCTGTGTGGGAATGCTCCAATGGATTTCAAGTCCATCGCCTTAATCACTCGGCCACAACTACAAATAGACGCGCAGAATTGTCATTTCCAGGTCTCTGTCCCTGGGAGCTTAGCAGTAGTGAATCATGGTTTGGTTTATTTGAATTCAAAACCCACAGCTTTCAAATCGATGAAATGTCTGGACAAAGTGGGTCTGGGTGTTCCACCCCGATAGGTGGGATCTATATTCAACTTAAACGACGGCGGAAAATGCAGACAAATACTCAGCAGGTCGAGCAGGATCTGGGCTGGGAAAAGGCGATTCAATGTTTCAAAACTTCTTCAGAACTCCCTTTTCTCCAAGTAGTACTGACAAACCTGTTGACATTCCCCAGAATTTTCTATTTTTTTTTACATTCCCAACATCCACAGTCCTTTGCATTAGCCATTAAAACGATACAGAAATTCCTTTGCGATTCTGGATAAGATTCCTGTTTGGGGAACATTTTCCTGACCACATTAAAATCCCAGAGCTGTGCAGGAAAGAAAACCGATGAAGTATGAGCAGTGAGAGATCCGACCCTGGAACGTCCCAAACCATCAACCACTCGGTTAATGGATGAATGTGTTGACCAATTACGCAACAGAGACGGGTAAACTTACTCATTGCACGATCCAAAAACAGTAAATCCTGGGACATTCACTGCAGTGAAATGGCAACAATCCTGTACCAGCTGCAAACACATCCACGTCACAGCAACCAACTTTTCTCCAAAAGGATTCCTGCTCTCTTTGAGGCTTTTTCTTAACTTGTTTGTACCTGAGTCTTCTCGTGGTCTTGTAGCTGTGGCGAGGTTTGAAATCCTGACGTGCAGGAAGGCAATTCCTTTCAATATCTCAGATCAGTTCATGTCCAGAGAACAACAGAGTCAACGTCGCGGCCACTTGAAGACTGGCTGTGTTAAATGGAGCAATCCACCCTTCGTTCACCTCTGATTTCGCTTCCCAAAGAGATTATAAAGTTTTCCAAAGCTGGAGACATGCGTTTACTGTTATTTTTCCTTGTTTTCTTTAACTTAACAACTGGCGATATTTTCCCAAAATATCTTCACAATCCTCCGCCTTGCATTATGTCCAGCGAAGAGCAAACCCCTTTTGTCGAGAAATTACTGAGGTTGGGATTCTTCTCTTTGGAACAAAGAGGTTAACTGGAGACTTTTATGGTCTATTTATAATGATGGGGGAGGGCGCAGTGCGGATGGGTGGGTTGATGTCTGGAGGAAATGTTGCCAACAATCAGGGTCAGTTTCTAGAGGACTGGGACTAAATATATTTAATGAAAAACGAAAAACGAAATTTTCGAAGAGTATATAGAGCCTAATCTTAGGGGAACCATTAATCATTTAAGAGACAGATGAGGAGGACATTCCGTCTTTTAGAGAGTAGCAAATCTGCAGAATTCTTTCCAATGAAGGGCTGTCAAGGCTGAGTATAATCAAGGCTGAGACAGCCGCCCAATTAGTCACTTTGGGAATCAAAAAGAATGGGGATAAGGCGGAAAAGTGCAGTTAACAATTAACCAAATCAGACATGACCTCATTAAAAGGTGGAGCTGACGTGATTGGACGAATGGCTTCCATCTGTTCCAATATTGTATCTGACATTTGGAAACTGCGAGAGACAATTGTGAAGAAAGAAATTGCAGGACGCTGAGAAAAGATGATTGGAGTCAAACTGAGTCAACATTACTTCTTGAAAGGAAAAACACTTGACAACTTCGCCAGAGTTCTTTGATCATATTACAGGCAGAGTTGATCAAATGTGAGTAGTCATTCCATAAGAGAACATATCAAAAGCCATTACATAAGGTAGAAGTTCACGGTGTTGTGTTAAAACAAGGCCAGGATTGTCCGTTGTTTATTTCATGGAAGACACATAATCTGGATTCTTGCAAATTTTTCAAGTTGTAAAAATGTAATTAGTAAAATGGTGGAATGATCAGTCATAGGACTGCAATGATTTATATCTGCCTTAATTACTTGGTGGAATTGGCAGAGTGAAATGTGCCCAGTTTTACTGACGATACACAATGGGTGGGAGGACATTTTGCGATGAGGGCAGCGGAATATGGAAATGGATAGTAACAGGTTGGGTGGGTGGGCAAGCAATAGGTGCACGGAGAAGGTTGTAAAGTTGATAGTTTGGAGAGGAGGGTGATGCACATGGTTGGGAAGGAAATGGCACAGATAGGACAGGTCATAAGGACGGTGCTGAGCTGGAGGTTTTGAAGTGAGGGATGGTGGGGGAGGGGAAATATGGAAACTGGTGAAAGCCTAATTGATGCCATGGGTTGGAGGCCCCCGATGAGGAGATTTAGCTTTAGAACATAGAACAATAGAACAATACAGCGCTGCACAGGCCCTTTGGCTTTCGATGTTGCATCGACCTGTGAACTAAGCTCATCCCCCTATATTATCCCATCATCATCCATGTGTTTATCCAAGGATTGTTTAAATCTCCATAATTTAGCTGAGTTAACGACATTGACAGGCCGGGCATTCCACACCCGTACTGCTCTCTGAACAAAGAACCTGTCTCTGACATCCGGCTGCAACCAATAAACCCTCAATTTGTAGTTATGACCACTCGTACAAGCTGACATCATCTTCCTTAGTAAAGGACTTCCACAGTCTATCCTCTATCTAATCCTCTTATAATTCTCGGGAGTAGGTTTGTTCGCTGAGCTGCAGGTTTCATTCAAACCTGCAGCTCAGGGAGCAGACCTACACCCTGAACCTCAACCTGAGTTAAAAAAAACCTTGCAATAACTTGTAACTCTCTATCAAATGCGCTCTCAGACTTCTTATTTCCAATGATGACACACCCAAGTCTCTCAGATTTTCCTGATAAGACTTTTCCTCCAGAACAGGCAATATCTTGTTAAATCTCATCTGCAACTTTTCAAATGCTTCCACATCTTTCCTGGAATGGGGCGACCAGGCAGTTCAAAATATTCTAAGTGGAGCCACAGAAGTGTTTTGTATAGTTGCAGCATGAAATTGTAGCTCAGGAACTCATTCCTGTACCAATGAAATCGATAGCAACGCACTCTTTCGCAGTAGCACAGTGGTATGTCCTGCTGTATTACAGTACTACAGACCCACGTTCAATTCCCGCTTCTAGCGACTCTCGATGTGGAGTTTGCACGTTTTCTGTGTGGGTTTCCACCAGATGCTCGGTTTTGCCCTCACAATCTAAAAAAAAGTGAAGTTGAGGTAAAGGTGAAAGTGTAGGAAAATGGGTCGCGCTTCGGCGGCTCGGTGTATCCTTGTTGGGCCTCAAGGCCTGTTTCGACACTATCCGTAAATCCAAAGGAAAATCATCCTGGCTGGAAACTATGTACGTGGACTCCAAGGTCACTCTGCACATCCACATTACCAAGAATCTTTCCATTAACTCAGTATTCTGCCTTCCTGTTATTTTTCCCAAAAGTGAGTCACCTCCCATTTAGCTTCATTGAACTTCATTTGCCACCTCTAAGACCAGTTCTGCAGTTTGTCCAAGCACCCCTGCAACCTGCAACATTTTTCTGCGCTGTCCACTACTCCACCAACTTTAGCGTTATCTGCAAGCTTACTAACCCATCCACTTATGCCTGGTCTTAGTCATTTACGAAAATGGCAAACAACAGTGATCCCAAAACAGATCTTTGTGCCAAACCACTCGTAACCGGATTTCAGAATGAATATTTTTCATTAGCCACGACTTACTGCCTTCTCACACAAAGTCAGGTTCTAATCCAAACTGCGAAATCATCGTCAATCCCATGCCTCTGCATTTTCTCCAACAGCCTAACATGTGGAAGCTTATCAAAGGCTTTACAGACGTCATGTGCACCACATCAAATGGCTACCCTCATCCACATGCTTGGTCACCATCTCGAAAAACTCACGAAACCATGTTGACACTCTGAAATCAAATTATTGCTGGCTGATGGATTATACATGCAATCTCTCATACTCAGTTCCATATTTGTTTTTTTCTTACAAGAAATGTAAGGCTCACTGGGCTCTGATTACTTGGGTCATCTGTATTCCCCTTCTTCAACAAGGGAACAACTTTTGCTATCCTCCAATCTTCGAGTGCTATTCCTGTAGACAATCTCGAAATAAAGATCAAAGGCAAAGGCCCTGCAATCTCCCCACTGGCTTCCCAGGAAATCGTTGGATAGATCCCAGCCGACTCAGGGGTTTACTTATTTTCAAACCTTTCAGAATTGTTATGAAGTCCTCCTTGTAAATCTCATTTCCACCCAGGCTAGTAACCTGTATCTCAGATTCTCCTCGGCAATATTGTCTTAAACCAATATGAATACTAACGAAAAATATTCGTTTGGCGGCTTCCTACCTCCTCTGACCCCACACGCAATTCATCACTACTCTCTTTGACTAGTCCTAATCTTACTGTCGGCGTTCTTTGATTCTTCATACACACGTAGAAAGCCTTAGAGATTTCTAAGACTCTATCCGCAAGCAACTTCTCATGTCCTCTCCTGCCTCTTATGGACTCTCTGTACAGGTCGTTCCTAACTAACTTGTAACTCTCAATCGCCCTAACTGAGCCTTCACGTCAAATGCTAAAATAAGCCTCCTACTTTCTCTTGACATGAGCTTCAAGTTCCTTAGTAAGCCACGGCTGCTTCGCTCGACAACTTCCTTCATAACTGACAGGTGTATACTCATCAAGTACATACAATATCAGTTCCTTGAATAAGCTCCACATTTCAATTGTGCTCATTCCATCCGTTTCATTCCACATCTAGTGCAAACTAAATCTTGCAAATTTCATTCTAATTGCCTTTCCCTCAGATTTACTCTCTCCCTGGAGTACATAACTATCCCATTCTTTTGCTTACGTATACATACCGAACTGTGTTCACGATCACCAAATTGCTCACCTACCTTCACATCTAACACCAGGCCAATCCAAACCCAGTAACAAATCCAATGTGGCCTGTGACTGTTAATAAGATGCTGTCTGGCAGCAGTTTATGGACCTGTGTTGAGGATGAGGCAGGAATTCATCAAAGTTGAGAGTGACAAATACTTTTACTGCTCACCTCTCTCTGTTTCCCTCACTCGCAGGAGACTGCTATTATCATTTGGCTCAGCAATTCACAGATGATATCTTTGGCTGCTTCGAAACTTCTGAACACTGTGCACGTGAGTAAAGTAGTACACCAGGACCAGGCTCTAATGAGGGAGCCAAGAAAGTTTGCATTGTCAGAGGGCCGGAACTGACGGAACGGCGCTTTCTCTTTCCAGTGCAAAAGGTTAGTGCTGAAAGGGCAGGCGCTTTTGGACGTTCAGTGCTGAGGGAGCTGACGCTGTCAGAGCATCAGGACTGAGGATGCAGAAACTCTCAGGTGGTTAGTGCTGAAGGATCGGTCACTGAAATAGGATCAATTCTGAGGGAGTGGGCACAGTCAGAGGGTTAGTGTTGAGGGAGCAGGCACTGATGGAGGGTCGGTACTGAGCGAGAGGGTAGAGTCACAGGTTTAGTGCTGAGTAAGTGCCAGCGTCGCCCGTTCAGTGTTGGGAGAGTGGGTGCTGTCGGAGGGCCAGTGCAGAGGGATTATATTTAATTTATTTCATGCTAATACTTCCAGAAACAAATAAAATGGCAGCTGAATATGCAGACTGTTTATCAAAACATTCAATGGCAAGTCCGAACATAAATAAATAATCTAAAACCTCTCTGATATTTGAGGACATCCTGCCTGTTTTTGTCACACATGCGCTACCTGTCTGATCATATACATCTTCCCTGTATGGTCTCACACAGCCTCTGCATGTTTTCCACATACATCCTCCCACTCCCCATCTTACACACCCTCCATGTTTTTGTCACACACACACCTTGACTGCTTGGGACAAACTCGAAGTCTGCCAGTACTGGAGTAGACTTCAGTTTACCCACCCCTAGGGATATGATTATGTAAAAAATGGTTAGAAGTTGGAGGAATCCAAATTCCACTGACCACAGCCCTAATCCCACCTTCCTGTCTGAACTGGGATAAGATCGCAGCGAGACATGACCGAGAGAGAGACAGAGGGAGAGAGAGATTCATAGAAATTGAATACACAGAATCAGATCCTTCAGTCCAACTTGTCCACACTGACAATATACCATGAATAACTTCCATCTCATCTCTCAGCATTTGGCCCATACCTCTCTCACCCCTTCCTACTTATTTATCAATCCTGATGCATTATAAACGTTGTGCTTATACCAGCCTCTACCCCTCCCTCTGGCAGCTCATTCCACACTTGCACCACTCTGTAGGAAAATTGCTGTATGTGTGGGAAAGGATATTCTCAGGCTTCTGCGCTGCTGAGGCACCTGTGTGTTCACACCGGTGAGAAGCCATACATTTATTCCTTGTATTGGAAATGACTCAAACAATCATCCGATCTGCTGTGACATTTTGGCAGCCATGCAGATGATAAATGTTTTAGAACACTGACTATAGCTGTTAATTTTATTCAATGCTAAGTAAACGTATTGGCGAGTGGAGAATACATAAAGAGACAGAAGCGACAGATATGAAATGCTTCAATCCTTCACGAAATCTATACCATGTACTGATTGATGTCCGTTTCTTCCTTCACCATGATTACCTTTTTTAATGTAGGAGGATAATTTAGGGATAGAAGTATTTCCTTAACTTTCCAAAGCGGTAAAATAATGCAGGACATACTGAGTTAATTTTCATCTGTCAACGTGTACTTTGGCAGGCTTAATAAATAAGATAAAAACATTTACTCACAAACAGTGACCATCAAGTGCTCACTGAAGATTATTGGATAGGGCATCGTGGACGTCGGTTTCCAGTGAAATTCCTTAGGGATCGGTGAGGGGAGCTCTGCTCTTTGTGATGTTTATGAATACGTTGGATGAGGAAGAAGAAAGGTGAGGTAGTAAGTTTTCCGATGACATGGAGGTTGGTGGAGTTGTCGATAGTGTAATCGGCTGTTGTGGATTGCAATGAAACATTGCCATATGTGGCAGATGGAGATAAACCCGAAAAAGTGTGGAGTCGTTCACTTTGGAAGTGCGACTTTCAATGCAGAACACAGGGTTAAAGGATTCCTGGCAGTGTGGAGGAGCAGAGGAATCTTGGGTCATATTGGCTGTCTTTAGAGCAAGTGTCAGGTGTTGGTCTATCCCAATCACCATGCAAGTTAAAATCTACTAAGGAGCTTCCAGTTTTACAAATAAAGTTACGAAATAGTTGTTCAAAGTGACAATCACAATGAAAGAACTTGTTTCTTATGTACTGTAGGAGAACCTTTGAATGTAGTACCCACCCAGATTACAATTAAAGTCGAGAAATGTGGGATGATTTGAACACGTCGATATGCCTCCTTGGAGATATTTCGATTGTTTGCCAATAAAGTATGCTTTAGGAAGCTACATTTGATAATCTCGTCACGACCAATCAGGGCAGGACGACGGAGACAGCTGGTGTGACTGACATTTATTTTAATATATGCACCTGGAATTTCGGACATACCACGATGTTTAGCTTTCAGTAAATGTGCTGATATGATGTGTTATATATGAAATAAAGAACGTGTGATTTCACAGTGAACCTGCACTGGAATGGGTCCTAGATACATATTACTCTTCGAGGAAAAGCCGGACATGTAACGACTTATGTGTCCCAGACAATGCGGCTGCATTTTGACATCATCGATACAGTGACACATTCTCCCGTAAGGCACTATCTTTAACCAATCAGAAGGTAAGCAGGTAAATGCTGCATTTTGCTTGTTTGTTTCTTTAGATCTAATTTTTAAAAGTTTATCTTTTAGAGGGATGGCAGCAAAGGCAGTGTAATGTTCCTCTTGCAACATGTATGAGGCGAGGGAAGCCATTAGCGTCCCTGCTGATTACACTTGCAAGAAGTGCACCCATCTCCAGCTCCTCCAAGACCGTGTAAGGGAACTGGAGCTGGAGTTGGATGAACTGCGGATCATTCGGGAGGCAGAGGTGGTCATAGATCAGAGCTTTAGGGAAGTAGTTACTCCGAAATTTATAGAGAGATGGGTGACAGTGAGGGGTAGTGGGAGGAAGCCGCCAGTGCAGGGACTCCCTGCGGTCATTCCCCTCAAGAACAAGTATACCGTTTTGGATACTTGTGGGGGGATGACTTACCAGGGGTAAGCAATGAGGTTCAGGCCTCTGGCACGGAGCCTGTTCCCGTTGCTCAGAAGGGAAGGGTGGAGAAAGGTAGAGCGATAGTTATTGGGGACTCAGTAGTGAGGGGCACAGATAGGCGGTTTTGCAGGGGCGACAGAGACTCACGATTGGTATGTTGCCTCCCAGGTGCAAGGGTACGTGATGTCTCTGATCGTGTTTTCCGGACCTTAAGGGGGAGGGGGAGCAGCTCCACATCGTAGTCCACGTTGGCACCAACGACATAGGTAGGAAGAGGGGTGAGGATGTTAGGCAGGCTTTCAGGAAGCTAGGTTGGAAGCTCAGAGCTACAACGAACAGAGTTGTTGTCTCTGGTTTGTTACCTGTGCCACGTGATAGAGAGTCAAGGAATAGGGAGACAGAACAGTTAAATGCGTGGCTACAGGGATGGTGCAGGAGGGAGGGATTCCGGTTTCTGGACAACTGGGGTTCTTTCTGGGGAAGGTGGGACCTCTATAAACAGGATGGTCTACACCTGAACCTGAGGGGCACCAGTATCCTTGGGGGGAGGTTTGCTAGTGCTTTTTGGGAGGGTTTAAACTAACTCTGCAGGGGCATGGGAACCTGGACCGTAGCTTTAGGATACAGGACCTTGAGTGTAGGGAGGTTAGGAACAAGGCATCGATCTCGAAGGAGGGTGCCTGTAAACAGGAAGGTGGCTTGAAGTGTGTATACTTCAATGCCAGAAGTATAAGAAATAAGGTAGGTGAACTTGCAGCGTGGATTGGTACCTGGGACTTCGATGTTGTGGCCATTACAGAGACGTGGGTAGAACAGGGACAGGAATGGCGGTTGCAGGTTCCAGGGTTTAAATGTTTTAGCAGGGTCAGAGATGGGGGTAAAAGAGGGGGACGTGTGGCATTGCTAGTCAAGGATAGTATTACAGCGGTGGAAAGGACGATGGAGTAAGACTTGCCATCTGAGGTAGTTTGGGCTGAGGATAGAAATAGGAAAGGTGAGGTCACCCTGTTAGGAGTTTTCTACAGGCCTCCTAATAGTCCGAGAGAAGTAGAGGAAAGTATTGCGAGGATGATTCAGGAGAAGAGTGAAAGTAGCAAGGTGGTTGTTATGGGGGACTTTAACTTACCAGATATTGACTGGGAAAGGTATAGCTCGAGTTCGTTAGATGGGTCGGTGTTTGTCCAATGTGTGCAGGAGGGTTTCCTGACACACTATGTAGACAGGCCAACAAGAGGTGAGGCTAGCTGAAAATGTGTTGCTGGTTAAAGCACAGCAGGTCAGGCAGCATCCAAGAGGTGAGGCTATACTGGATTTGGTTCTAGGTAATGAACCAGGCCAAGTGTTAGACTTGGAGGTAGGTGAGCACTTCGGGGACAGTGACTGCAACTCGGTGACTTTTACTCTAGTGATGGAGAGGGATAAGTGTGCACTGCAGGGCAAGTGTTACAGTTGGGGTCAGGGAAATTATGATGCGGTGAGGCATGACTTAGGATGCGTGGATTGGAAAAATAGGCTTCAAGGGAAGAACACAAATGACATGTGGAGATTGTTCAAGGAACAGCTATTGGGTGTCCTTGATAAGTATGTACCATTCAGGCAGGGAGGAAAGGGTCTTGTGAGGGAACCGTGGTTTAATAAGGAATTGGAATCCCTTGTGAAAGGGAAAAGGGCGGCATATGTAAAGATGAGGCGTGAAGGTTCAGTTGGGGCGATTGAGAGTTATAAGGTAGCCAGCAAGGATCTAAAGAGAGAGCTAAGAGCAGCGAGAAGGGGACATGAAAAGTCCTTAGTTGGTAGGATTAGGGAAAACCCAAAGGCTTTCTATAGGTATGTCAGGAATAAAAGGATGACTAGGGTAGGTATCGGTCCAGTCAAGGATAGTAGTGGGAAGTTGTGCGTGGAGGCGGAGGAGATTGGAGAGACACTAAATCAAGACTTTTCGCCAGTATTCACTCAGGAACAGGACTCTGTTGCTGATGTGAATATTGAGTCACAAGTGATTAGAATGGATGACCTTGAGGCATGTAGGGAAGAGGTCTGGGGAATACTGGAAAGGATGAAAATAGTTAAGTCCCCTGGGCCTGATGGCATTTATCCTAGGATCCTCTGGGAATCTAGGGAGGAGATAGCGGACCCATTGGCCTTGATTTTAATGTCGTCATTGTCTACGGGAATAGTGCCAGAAGACTGGAGGATAGCGAATGTGGTCCCCTTGTTCAAGAAGGGGAGTAGGGATAGCCCGAGTAACTATAGGCCAGTGAGTCTCACTTCTGTTGTGGGCAAAGTCTTGGAGAGAATTGTAAGGGATAGGATTTATGAACATGTGGATAGGAATAATGTGATCAAGTATAGTCAGCATGGTTTTGTGAAGGGCAGGTCGTGCCTCACAAACCTTATTGAGTTCTTTGAGAAGGTGACCAAGGAAGTGGACGAGGGTAAAGCAGTAGATGTGGTGTATATGGATTTTAGCAAGCCGTTCGATAAGGTACCCCATGTTAGGCTAATGGAGGCATGGCATTGAGGGTGCATTAGAGGTTTGGATTAGGAATTGGCTGGCTGGAAGGAGACAGAGGGTAGTAGTTGATGGTATAGGTTCATCTTGGAGTGCAGTTACTAGCGGTGTTCCACAAGGATCTGTTTTGTGACCATTGCTGTTTGTCATTTTTATAAATGACCTAGAGGAGGGGCTTGAAAGCTTGGTGAGCAATTTTGCGAATGACACGAAAGTTGGTGGAGTTGTGGACAGCGAAGAAGGATGTGGCAGGTTACAGCGGGATATAGATAAGTTGCAGGGCTGGGCAGAAAGGTGCAAATGGAGTTCAATGTAGCTAAGTGTGAAGTCATTCACTTTGGTAGGAGTAACAAGAAGATGGATTACTGGGCTAATGGTAGGCTACTTGGTAGTGTGGATGAGCAGAGGGATCTTGGTGTCCATGTACACAGATCTCTGAAAGTTGCCACCCAGGTAAATAGTGCTGTGAAGAAGGCATATGGTGTACTGGGCTTTATTGGTAGAGGAATTGAGTTCCGGAGTCCTGAGGTCATGTTGCAGTTGTATAAGACTCTGGTGCGGCCTCATCTGGAGTATTGTGTGCAGTTTTGATCGCCATAGTATAGGAAGGACGTGGAGGCATTGGAACGAGTGCAGAGGAGGTTTACCAGGATGTTGCCTGGCATGGTAGGAAGATCGTATGAGGAAAGGCTGAGGCACTTGGGCCTGTTCTCATTGGAGAAAAGAAGGTTTAGGGGAGATTTGATAGAGGTGTACAAGATGATTAGGTGTTTAGATAGGGTTGACAGTGAGAACCTTTTTCCGCTAATGGAGTCAGCTGCTACTAGGGGACACAGCTTTAAATTAAGAGGTGTAGGTATAGGACAGATGTTAGGGGTAGATTCTTTACTCAGCGGGTTGTGAGTTCATGGAATGCCCTGCCAGTAGCAGTGGTGGACTCTCCCTCTTTATGGTCATTTAAGCGGGCATTGGATAAGCATATGGAGGTTATTGGGCTAGTGTAGGTTAGGTAGGCTTTGGTCGGCGCAACATCGAGGGTCGAAGGGCCTGTACTGCGCCGTATTTTTCTATGTTCTATGTTCTATAGAAGACAGTTAATTCTCACGGGGAATGGGCAGGAATGCAGCGAGGATAATCATGAACTTTCTACACACTTAGATTGGTATGATTAAGAACTGTTCACATTTCGAACACAACTGAATAAAACGGGGGGCAAATTTTATACCAATGTTGAATCTGTTCCTTAAAACCCATGAATCTGTGTCAGAGCATTTTATAAACTCACCGCACTCTTCAGGAGAAGGACGGGTCGAGTCGATCTGACCGCAGCAGTAGAAGATGGGGATTTTTAACATCAACTGATCTTAAGTTACTGAAGGTGTTCTTTTCTCTCTCTTGCACAGTGAATTATTGTAGGAATCAATAGTAATGTGGAGGTTTTTTTTGATGTGTGGGAAACTGCAGCTGACTCCTGCTAATGCACAGTTGATCGGTTATAACACTGTTAATGAAGGTAGAGAATCAAGACAACACTTACATGTTAAAAATGTTGTAATTAAAACAGTATATGTCAAGCAGCGTCTGCAATCAAGAACGAGATCAGATGTCGTGCCTGAGATTTGTGGGCGGACAGAGCGTGAAATACACAAATAAAATGAAGCTGGCACTCACAATACTGCTTCAATGACGTCGTTGAAAGGGAGAATTGCAGATGCTGGAGATTATTCAGGAGCATATTCCTCAAAAAGGACAGCAGTTCAGGCATCTTCCGACAAGCAGGAAAATCGAAGTTTCAGCAAAAGCCCTTCATTAGTGTTGAGGGTTTGAGACTCGCGGGTGGAGAGATTAAATGGCAGGGGCGTGGGGCTGGGGGATACGCAGCTGAGAGTGCAAAAGTGGGAGGACTGGTGATAAGTCAGAGGGAAGCAGGATGGACAGGTAGGACAAGCCATGAGCGCGGTGCTGAGATGGAAGTTTGAAACTGGGATTAGGTGGGGGGAGGGGATATGGGGAAATTGTTGAAATCTATATTGATGCCATGGGCCTGGTGTTTCCCGAGGCTGAAAATTAGGTGTATTTTCTCACAAGTCAGGTGGTAAGGGAGTGGCGATGTAGGAGGCCCAGGACCGGCATGTCCTCGGTGGAGTGGGAGGGTAGTTGAAGTTTTTGGCCAAGAGGTGTTTAGTGCAGGAGTCCTGAAGCGCTCTTCGAGTCATCATCCGGTCTTCGAAACGCAGATGAGAATGCATCTGGGGCAATGGATGCAGTAACTGACATGTATGGAAATGGCGGTAAAAGACTGATGATGTGGAAGGCAGCTTTGTGGCTATGGACCCTGGTTGGCGGGATGTGTGGGCACAGGTTTTGCAGTTCCTGTGGTGGCAAAAGAAACGGCCAATATCTCTGGTGTTGTGTTCCGTTTGTAGGTGGCATAAATGGCCAAGGTTGTATGTAATCTGCAGAGGTAGCTGGGGGTGGAGGGTGATAACCAGGGAATCCCTGCCCTTTTTTGGGGTTGGAGGAGTGTGTTTCAAATGTGAAGGTACAGGAAATGGACGAGATGTTTGGGAGGGCTTCATCAACCAGGTAGGAGGGGAAATTGCGGACTTTGGAAAGGCGGCCATTTGGTGTGATCTGTGGTGAACTAGTCATACAGTCGTAGAATCATAGAGATATCCAGCAATGAAACTAGCCCTTCGGTCCAAGCCGCCCATGCCGTCCAGATATCCCAAAGTAATCTAGTTCACCTGCCAGCAGCCAGCCCATAACCCTCCTAATCCTTCCTATTCATATACTCTTCAAAATGCATTTTACATGCTGCAATTGTACCAACCCCCACCTATTCCTCTGGCAGCTGATTCTATACACGTACAATCCTCAGCGTGAAAAAGTTGCCACTGAGATTTCTCTTATTTCATCCAACTCTCACCCTAAATTTGTGCCCTCTAATTCTGGACTCTCACACGTCATGGAAAATACTTTGGCTATTTTTCCTATCCATGACCCTCCTAACTTTGGAGCCTCCATAAGGTCACCCCTCAGCCTCCAACGCTCGAGGCAAAATAGCCCCAACCAGTTCAGCCTTTCCCTGTAGCTCAAAGCCTCCAACCCTGGCAACATCCTTGTAAATCCTTTCTGGACCCTTTCAAGTTTCACCGCATGAATTAGGTAGGAAGGAAACCAGAATTGTACGCAATATTCCGAAAGGGGACGAAGCAATGTCCAGGACAGCCGCAAAATGGACGCAATTTTCTGAGCAATAAAGCAAAGGATAAGAAACGCATTGTTCACTATCCTATCTACCAGCGACTACACTTTCAAGGAGCTATGAACGTGCACTCCATGGTCTCTTTGTTCATCAACACTCCCTATGTCCTGACCGTTAAGTGGAAAAGTCCTGCTGAGTTTTGCTTTCCCAAAATGCAGCGCCTCGCATTCATCTTAATTAATCACCTGCCCCTTCTCAGCCGATTGGCCCATCTGACAAAGATCTTGTTGTAATCTGTGGCAACATTCCTTTGCTGTCCATGACACATCCAATGATGATGTCATCTGCATGCTTACTGATAATGCCTCATATGATCACATCCATATCATTTATAAAAACGACGAAAAGTCGAGGACCCAGCACCGATCGTTTTGGCACTCCACTGGTCACAGGCCCCCAGTTTGAAAAGCAACCCTCGGCCACCACACTCTTCCTTCTACCGTTCAGCTACTTCAATATTCAAATGCCTACTTCTCCCTATATTCGCTGAGATCTAACCATGCTAATCAGTCTCCCATGGGAAAACTTGTCGAACGCCTGAGTGAAGTCCATTTAGATGACATCTATCGCTGTGCCATCATGAATCCTATTAGTTACTGTGATGGAAAATTATCCATTTCGTGTGGAATTTGAAAGAGAATGATTTTGGAACATTTAATGCTGTGCTGAGCTTTGTAAACAATACTTTGGTGAGGTTTGCGGCCAGCTTGTCGCTGTTTCAAATTTGTAAACATTCAACTCGATCTTGCAAGAGTCGGACACAGTGAAAGAAGAAAAAATCTGTTATGTCCAAGACCAGGGGATGAGAGAACAACAACTTGAGTTTTCCCAGTCGTTTCCCTTGAGTGTTAGATAAGAAACAGTATAAGGCAAGTATCTGAACAATGCTCAGATAACCCTGATATTGAGGCATTGAGATGAAAGTACTGGGGTCAATTCTGCTGAATTTAAATAAAGCTCCTTTCTTTGCCCTTGCTAAGAGTTGAGTCAAGTCAATTTAATTTCCGCGACAGTAAACTTATGGGGCCCGTCCCGGTACCAGGCAACTGAGTGGGATTCTGAAGATTCCTAGGAGGCGTAGCCGCCAGCGCCATGAAGTTGTTTCTCTTCATTTCGAGCGGTCAATTGGCCCTTTTCTGTGAGAGGACCCCGAATCTGTCGATCACACAAGCACCGGCATTCGGATCGAATAGGATCGCGGTACCTATCGTGACTTAAGTAATCCTACATAGAAACTCATTGTAAGAGAATAAATAAAGCAGGGACAGGGTTCAGTGAACTCTTGCGTGGCATTAGAGCAAAGCCCAAGGGAAGGGAACAACCGTCTCTGGAGTGTTTCAGAGACAGCAAATTTAAGGGTGGTTTTAGACTTGGAGCCACCACTGGCTTAGTTGGACTCACCAAAGGCGTACTGGATTCGTGGTTTCTTGGTTGACGAAAACCAAGGCATTGAGGCGGACTGTCCAATGCGAGAGGGGACCTCCGGAGGTAAGAAAGCAAGTCAAAGAGATAAAATAACGGTTGTGTGTGTGTGTGCGTGTGTGTGTGTGTGTGTGTGTGTGTGTGTGTGTGTGTGTGTGTGTGTGTGTGTGTGTGTGTGTGTGTGTGTGTGTGTGAGAGAGAGAGATGAATACTTTTCCAGTTACTCTAAAAATGCGCTCCGACAAGAGCAAACAAAAGGACAGTCCACACAGTACTTGAAATGGCCAACCAAAAATGCAATACATGCGAAATAATTACGTCCTCGCGTGTGTAAAGCAGTTAGAATTGTGGATCAAGGAATGTGGTTTACCTGGGGGAGGAAGATTTAGTAAATGACAGGTGGAAATATTGAGGTCGATGATGGAGTAGAGAGAGGAGAAAAGGACGGGAAAAATAAAACATTTGAATTGGAACGCTTATAACATGAGGCAGATATCAGCGAAAGGAAATCTCGAGTAGGTGATAGATCAAGTCCACGTACAAACACCAGCACACATGCAGACGCGAGCGTAAAACAATCTAACGATGCTGTACAGTGTCCTAATTAAGTTTCATATTCTGACTTTTTTGACTGCCCTCCGAGACCAACAGCTCCCCTACGAGATCCGCCTGGCCGAAGGTTCCACGTCAGTGGCCAAGGCCTCATGGTCTGCTGAATCACCAGTCGCACGCCAGACCTGCAACCAATTGAAGCAAGAAGCTCAAAAGAAGGAATTCCACTCCAAGATGGAAAGGCATCCAGATGCTGGAATCTGAAACCAAAAGAGAAAATGCTGGAAAATCTCAGTAGGTCTGCCACCATCTGCAAGGAGATAAAAGAGCTGACGTTTCGAGTCTAACTGACCCTTTGTTAAAGACAATAAAGGGGAGAATTAGGGAGTTATTTACACCAGGCTGAGAGAAGGTGAGTCAAGGCTTCTGATGCAAAGGTGATAATGACAGTGCACGGAGAGAGAAAAGGGAGATGAGGAGCCGTGAATGACCAAGGCTGAAGCTAGTGCTATGTGACAAAATATGTGGGGGATGGGTGAAGCAGATGCAAAATTGAAAACAGAGGAGAAGCGTAGCAAAGGGGGAAGAGGAGAGGAAAGCTGGATTGACAGTGTGGGAAGCGACAGAATGAGAGACTGTCAAGAAATAAGAGGTACGGTACAGAACAGGGAAATAACACAAATAAAAAGGTAATTAAGATAAAATTATCCGAAGTTGTTTGAATTGCACAACTTCAGACAATTTTACTTCAATATTTTATTGATTTTTTTTATCATTTCACCTGCAATATCATAGAGCCATTAGATAAAACAAAGTCCTCGGTCGAACTCGTTCATTACGAACATATAACCTCAACTGATTCAGCCACGATTGCATGCACTTGACTCATGTCTCTCTAACCCCTTCCTATTCAAATACGCGTCTAAATTCCTTAAAAGAATTGGAATTGAACCAGCCATCAACAGCTCGTCTGGCAAATTTTTGCTGACACGCAACATCCCCTGCATGAAGCCGTTGCTCCTCACTGCATTTCGAATTCTCACTCGACCACAACAGATTTATACCCTCTCGTTCGGCACTGCCCCACCTGATCGAAAAGAACTTATCTACTTACCCGATTCATGCCCCTCATGATTGAAAATCCTCCATAAGATCAGCTCCCAGCCTCTGACGCGCAGGGCAAAATAACGAGAGAGTGTTCAGCCTGTAAACAAATATCGTCTGGAGAAACGTACCTTCAACGATCGCTCACTGTGCTTCTGAAAACTCACAGACCTTTGGTGTCAGGGTTATGTGCTGCTGATAAACTGCTGCGAACCTTATGCTAAATGTATTTGAATTGTAATCTAACAGTGGGATTCTTTCTGCTCTCGAAGGATGAAGTTGTTTTAGAGTCAGCAACAGCGCAGAACTCAATTGCACGTTTTGCTCAATGAGTCATGTTGCTTATGCACCTTTTCCATTTTCAAATGTAGGATGTAGCTTTCTGTCAGATGCTGTCATCTTAGCAGCTGATCTGTCGCTGAAAAACGCTACGGGAAGGCGTGATAACTTGCTAAATATGCTGTCAAACGAAGATTGCAAAAGCAACATGAGTCATTGAGCAAAACGTGCAACTGAGTTCTGCGCTGTTGCTGACTTCGGAAAAGTCAATGATTTTTTTTTGAAAAGCTATGCAACGAAAGGAAATACGACAGACGATCGTGCGATCGATAACAAATCAGAATATGAATAGCCGCTGTGTTTCAGAGCACCAGCAATATAGGCATTTGCTTTCAGCTACCAGCTGCGTTTTACGATAAGCTTAGCTAGTCAGAGCGTGGGTTCAATCCCCACACTAACCGTCTCGTTACCTGTGTTGTGTCAAGTTTCGAGTCTTTTACTTGAACTGCCTGCAAGAACTTGTCACATGATCGATTTAAACGTGTATTTATTCGAAAGACGACCATCGCTGTCATAGAACATCAACTCGTTGGTCCTATGCCGGATCTCAGCTGCGTTGCTGTATTTTCAAACAATGTGTCCCACGAAACCACAAAATCACCAAGCAGAAAGCCTCACCGGCGCAATAAAACATTTGACAGGGATAGACGCACAACTCGATCACCGTACCCATGATGACTGGTGGATGTTGTCTGCAGCAAATCAATCAGTCTCAATTGTTTTCACAAAGAAATGCAAAACATGAAATACATAAAGTATTAAGTCGACCTGGCACAGTCTCGGAGGAGAACCAGAATTCAGGCTTCAATTCACTTCAAAGATTCGTTCAACTCATTTTCCTGGATCTCTGTTACTACATTTCCCGCGACTTCCAGAGGGAATTCATTCGCTTGCTCACCTCTCATGCATCGACACTGGAGTCATCATATACCCAGCAATATCACAGAGTCATTAATAAAAGCAAATTACTGCAGATGCTGGAATTCGAAACCAAAAGAGAACATGCTGGAAAATCTCAGCAGGTCTGGCACCATCTGCAAGGAGAGAAAAGAGTTGACGTTTCGAGTCTAACTGACCCTTTGTTAAAGATTTTGAAAAAAGGGGAGATTTACAGAGCTATTAACACCAGGCTGAGAGAAGGTGAGTCAAGGCTCCAGATGCAAAGGTGATAATGACAGTGCACGGAGAGATTAAAGGGAGATGAGGAGCCGCGAATGACCAAGGCTGAAGCCAGTGTTACGTGACAAAATATGTGGGGCATGTGGAAAACAGAGACAAAATGGAAAACAGGGGAGAAGCGTAGCAAAGCGGCAGAGGAGAGGAAAAATGTATTGACAGAGTGGGAAGCGACAGAAAGAGAGACAATCAAGAAATAAGAGGTACACAACAGTGAGAAAAACGCAAATAAAAAAGGGAAGTAAAATAATTGAAATAAAATTATCTGAAGTTGTTTGAATTTAACAACTTCAGACAATTTTACTTCATTATTTTATTCATCTCTTTTATCATTTCACCTGCAATATCATAGAGCCATTAGATATGGACAGCACTGAAAACACAATCTTCGGTCTTGCTCATCCATTCCGAACAGATATCCTCAACTGATCCAGCCACGATTGCATGCACTTGACCCATGTCTCTCTAAACCCTTCCTATTCAAATACACATCCAAATTCCTTAAAAGTATTGGAATTGTACCAGCCATCACCAGCTCGTCTGGCAACTTATTGCAGACACTCACCACCCTTTGCGTGACGCAGTTGCTCCTCACTGCCTGTCGAATTCTCACCCTCCCACACCAGATTTATACCCTCTCGTGCTGCACTGCCCCACCTGAGCGAAACGAACTTATCTATTTACCCGAGAAATGCCCCTCATGATTGAAAAACCTTCATAAGGTCAGCTCCCAGCCTCTGACGCGCCAGGCAAAATAGTGAGAGAGTGTTCAGCCTGTAAGCGTTTGCACCTTTTCCATTTTCAAATGTAGGATGTAGCATGCTGTCTGAAGCAGTCATCTTAGCAGCTGATCTGTCGCTGACAAACGCTGCAGGAAGGCGTGCTAACCTGCTAAATATGCTGTCAAACGAAGATTGCAAAAGCAACATGAGTCATTGAGCAAAACGTGCAATTGAGTTCTGCGCTGTTGCTGACTCTAAAGCAACTGCGTCCTTCGGGAGCAGAAAGAATCCCACAGTTGAGTTCCAATTCCAATGCATTTGGCATAAGGTTCGCAGCAGTTTATCAGCAGCACATAACCCTGACTCCAAAGGTCTGTGAGTTTCCAGAAGCACAGTGAGCGATCGTTGAAGGTACGTTTCAACCAGATGATATTTGTCAACATGACAAGCTGCAGCTGAGCTGGTGGCATTGCGATTGAAATTGCATGCGTCCGAACATTGTGCTTAATTTTGGATATCAGAGCAAATGGTTAGCTCGAGTGTGCGCGTTCGGAAAAGTCAATTTTTTTTTTGTTAAAAAACTTTGCAACGGAAGGAAATACTTCAGACGATCGTGCGATCGATTGCAAATCGGAAAACGCATAGCCGCCGTGGTTGTGAGCGCAGGCAATATAAGACTTTGTTTTGACTGAACGGCTGCGTCGGTCGGTTAGCTCCGCTGGTTAGAGCGTGGTGCTAATAACGCCAAGGTCGTGGGTTCAATCCCCACACTGACCATGTGCAGCGCTCGTCTCGTCAGCTGTGCTTGCTCAAGGTTTGTCGTTGGTTTTGCTTTCACCGTCTGCAAGAACTTGTCACATGATCGATTCAGATGTGTATTCATTCGAAAGCTGACCATCGCTGTTGTGGAACATCAACTCGTTGGTCCCATGCCGGATCTCAGCTGCGTTGTTGTATTTCCAAACAAAGTGCACCACGAAACCACAAAATCACCAAGCAGAAAGCCTCACCGGCGCAATAAAACATTTGACAGGGATAGACACACAACTCGATCACCGTACCCATGATGACTGGTGGATGTTGTCTGCAGCAAATCAATCAGTCTCAATTGTTTTCACAAAGAAATGCAAAACATGAAATATATAAAGTATTAAGTCGACCTGGCACAGTCTCGGAGGAGAACCAGAATTCAGGCTTCAATTCACTTCAAAGATTCGTTCAACTCATTTTCCTGGATCTCTGTTACTACATTTCCCGCGACTTCCAGAGGGAATTCATTCGCTTGCTCACCTCTCATGCATCGACACTGGAGTCATCATATACCCAGCAATATCACAGAGTCATTAATAAAAGCAAATTACTGCAGATGCTGGAATTCGAAACCAAAAGAGAACATGCTGGAAAATCTCAGCAGGTCTGGCACCATCTGCAAGGAGAGAAAAGAGCTGACGTTTCGAGTCTAACTGACCCTTTGTTAAAGATTTTGAAAAAAGGGGAGATTTACAGAGCTATTAACACACATTTGACAGGGATAGACGCACAACTCGATCACCGTACCCATGATGACTGGTGGATGTTGTCTGCAGCAAATCAATCAGTCTCAATTGTTTTCACAAAGAAATGCAAAGGGACAATCGGGACATGAAGCCAGAGGAAGTAGGTGAGGTCTTCAATGAATACTTCCCATCTGTATTCACACAGGAGCAAGGCATCGTAGCTTGGGATTTCAGTTGGGATGGTGATTTTCTCAAACATATTACGATCAATAAGGAAGAGGGATTTTATGTTTTCACAGGCTTAAATGTGGAGAAATCCCCAGTGCCCAATTGAATGTATCCCACGCTGCTATGGGAGGTAAGGGAGGAGATTGCTCGGGCCCTGGTGGATATATTTAATACTTTGCTGGCCACTGATAAAGTGTGGAATGACTGGAGGATAGCTAATGTGGTTCCTTTGTTCAAGAAGGGCAGCAGGGATAGGCCAGCTAATTACAGAGCAGACAGTCTGACAGCAGGGGGAGAGAAATTGTTGGGAACAATTCTGAGGAACAGAATGAATCAAAAATTGGAAAGGCTGAGATCGATTTGGGATACTCATCATACATTTGGTAGAGTAAGATCCTTTCCCAAATTCAGCTGAGATTTATATTTGAAATTATGATTGAGAATTTTGATGATGGCTGTGCAGATGATGTGGGTTACATGGAGTTCATTACATCGCTTCACAAGATCCCATATAGAAGGCTGGTGCAACAGACCAATAGGATCCAAGGCAATTTGGCAAACAGGATCCACAACTGGTGGAGGGCTGTTTTTACAATTGAAATTCTTTCACTAACGGGTGTACCACAGGGATCTGTACGGGAGCCGTTGCTGTTTATTATATACATTAATAACTCTGATGTGAAAGCAGAAGGTATCATTAGTAGGTTTGCAGATGACATGAAAGCTGAGGGTGTTGTCCATAGTGAGGTGGATGGTGCCAGGCTGCAGTCTGAATGTAGAGGCTGGGACTGAATTTCAAGACAGGAACTTAAGTAGAAACATCAGGAAAGAGCACAGCAGACATTGAGGGAAAACTGATTGATTAAAGTGCATTTATTTCAAAATAAAAGGCTTAATAATTAAGGCAAATGAAGTCGGCGCATGGATGAGAACATGAGACTGGAATACCATAGATATGGCAGAAACACAGCTGAGAGTGGGACAGGACTGGGAGCTCAATGTTCCAGGGTACAGATTCCACAGGGAGGATAGAACAGGAGGTGAGAGAGGAGGGGGTGGAGTTTTTGATCAGTGAAATATCACTGCAGCACTTGGAGAGGATATTCCTGGGGAACACCCATTGAAGCTATAATGGTGCAATTGAGATATGGGATTGGGTGATCAGTTTGATATGACTGTACTACAGGCTGCCAACAGTCAGCGAGAGTTTGAGCAGCAAATATGTCGGGAGATCTCAGATATCTGTAAGATTGATAGGGTTGGAATGGTCAGGGATTTTAACTTTCCAAACCTAGTCTGGGACTGCCAGTGTGCTCAGAGCTTGAATGGATGGGATTTGTTAGGCATGTACAAGAAAAATGTCTCAGACAGAATGTAAATGGTTGGACTGCAGGAAGGGGTAAAACCTGACTACGCCTTGGGGAACAAGGTAGGGAAAGGGACTGAGGCACTAGTGGGACAACACTTTGGCAAAGTGAGCACAATTGTATTAGTTTGAATATAGTGATGGAAATGCACAAGCCTAGTCCACAAGTTAAAGATCAAAATTTGTCTTGCCGCAATCCAGAAGGTATTAGTGAAGAGCTTTTGGCAATTGATTGTGGAGGTTATTTGCAGGTAAAGGGACGTCAGGCAGGTGGGAAGCTTTCAAAAGAGCGATAAAATGATATTTGAGGGATATCATATTTCTGTTAGTGTGAAGGACAATGCTGACACAAGTGGGATACACTGATGACTGGGGGTATTGAGACTCTGGTCAACTCTGTCACATAGCCAGCTGGATTCAGGGAATCTATTGAAGAACATTGCAGATGGAGTATTCACTTAAGAGGGAAATCAGGAGGGCACAAAGGGGACTACAGAAAGCATTGGCAGATCAGGCTGAGGAAAATCCAAAGTGATTCTTCAAGTATATTCTTCAGGAGATTAACTAGGAGAAGAATGTGGCTCCTTGACGACGAATGGGGCCATCCAAGTGTGGAAACACAGAAGATGGGTGAGATCCTGAACAAAAATTTCATGTTTGAACTTAACTTGGTGAAATACTGGGCAAGTCAGGGAATAAGGAACAATAACGTCTTCAAAAGACTCCACTTAACATAACAGGCGGTAGTGAAGGTTCTATAATGCGTATAAGATGGACAAATCCTTGGGAACTAATCATGTATATCCCAGGATATTGCAGGAAGCTCAGGAAGAAATTGTGGGGTCCCATAAAGAGATATTTCTATCACTGATAGCCATGGGAGAATGGAATAGGGAAGGTTAGATGGGCTTCAGATTGGGTCCACAGGTTAGCACACATTGAGGGCCGAAGGGCCTGTACTGTACTGTCATGTTCTTATGTTCTGTGTCTGGAGGATATAAGTAGGAGATGGGAGAGAAAAAAAACTTCAAAGAATTTGGAGGAGAAGATTTTCCACACAGAGTACAGTGCAGGTAGGAAATGGGATTCGAGGGGAAGTGATAGAGAAAAGTACAATAACAACATGGAAAAGACATTTGTGCAGGTACATGGAGAGGAGAAGGTTTGAAGGGATATGGGTCAAGTGCAGGGAAACGCGACTCGTTCATAGACTCTGTTCAGCATGGACTAGTTCGATCGAAGGAACCTGTTCCGTGCTGGATGACCCTGTCTCCTGTTATTGTAGGAGACTACTGAGATAAGGCACGTTATAGACACTGAAGCAAGTTACAGCGATAGGGCTGGTAGTCAGGAATGCAGTACAATCCAAATATGTGGAGAGAGTATAGGGAAGGGAGGATTCCAATATGTGGAGGGAGTATAGGGAAGGGAGGATGTTACCGGGACAGGAACTGTTATAGGAGTTACAAATTATTGAAGACACTAAGTCACCATGACATTCCATAGATAGATTGTTGCAGAGTAGTGAGTCTTAGCACAGCAGAACTTACTATAAGGTTTTGATTGAGCCTGGGGTGTGTCTGTACTGT
Source organism: Hemiscyllium ocellatum (assembly GCF_020745735.1). Taxonomy (NCBI): domain Eukaryota; kingdom Metazoa; phylum Chordata; class Chondrichthyes; order Orectolobiformes; family Hemiscylliidae; genus Hemiscyllium; species Hemiscyllium ocellatum. Next base: position 303,210 of record NW_026867852.1, read on the forward strand.
GCACCCCCTCCAGCACTGTATCTATGTCATGTTTTGTTATCTGATGTTGGGAGCTCTGTCTTTGCTGTCTGCTCTGTTCACTGTAGTGATCTTACCTCACTGCAGGATTTATTGAACACTCCAAATCTCCCTTCTCTTTGTCTCCCTGGCTGATCAACCATCTTCAATGTGGCGATGGACGAGACATCCAGCAGCTGGGAAGTCTATTGAGTCAGGCCGTTCCTAATACCTACAGGAGTCAGAGGAATCAACAATTTGGGAAATTAGACAGATCCCGTGAGGGATACACATGGAGAATGGCACTAAGTCCAACAGAGATCTGAAAAACCCTGTCTCCATCTCTTGCATATGCTGCTGCGTCTCTCTGGAGTAAAGACTTAAATTGGTTCAGGATCCGGAGAAGCTGCAAGAGTGAGAGACGCTGACAGAGGCAGCAATTCGACCCTCACAGTGAGGGATACCACATGAAGAGAGTCTGAGTGATAGCACCAGAGGGCAGGAAAATTTCATAACGAAACAATCATGTAGGAAGAACAGGTTTAGGTTCCTGATGCCCTGGTGTCAGTGCTCAGGAATGAGCAACCTTTGAGTAGGTGAAGTGATGGCCTCGTGGTATTGTTGCAAGAGCATGTATCCAAATGCTCACCCAATGTTCTGTGGAGGCAGGTTTAAATCCCACCATCAGAAATGGTGGAATTTGCAATAATCATTTTTTTTAAAATTGCAATTAACAATCTATGAATAAGTCTGAAATCATTGCTGATGTCCAAAACAATGTTTGTTCATCAAAAATACACTAGGGGGCAACTGCCATGCTCACATGGTTTGTCCGACATCCCCACAGCAAAGTGTTTGCCTCTGAAATGGCCGAGCAAATTACTCAGCTCAAGGGCAGCGAGGGCTGTGCAGTAAAGGCTGGTCAGACAGAGACACCAACATCCCATACCTGAGTTTAAAAATAAACCATTCGGATTGTCCCACTGGAAGTATGCTGGGACCAGTGTCCTGGCCAATCACGTCGGTAGGTTTAGGGACAGGGCTTTAAACTGACAGAGAGGATGCAGGGACAGGGTTCAGGTGAAAGGAGCTTTCCAAATCCAAATAGAAAAGGTGAAGCTTTGCAACAGCATGGGGATGTCGCTGAAAACAAGCAGAAAGGAACAGGATGGGACCAAGTTTAACTAAAACTGTACGTCAGCGAATCAATTTGTGACAGGAAATTGTAGGAAACAGTTAAATTATGTTTTTTTTTGGAATGGACAAAGTCTCTGCCATAAGGTAGATGAATTTGTGACAGAGATAAAAGAGAGTTAGACACCAGGGTGACGTGGTTACAGGGTGAAAAAAGGTGGACATAAAAATTCAAATGGTTCACAACTTTGTGGAAACTCATGCAAAGTGGACAACGCTAACAATAATTGATAACAAAGGCATTACAGAGAAAGTATTTGGCCGCAGATCATGAAGTAGAGTCAGTCTGAATGTAAATTCTGGCTACTACTTGCCAAGGACACCAGCAGCAGAACAGTTTTAGGCCACTGAACAGCATTTCATTGATCATCACTGCATTACACAGGAACTCACTGGAATTTTTAATAAAGGCATTACGAAAAATTCAGTGAAAATTCAAAATTCGCATAATCTTGACAATCACACTGACAACAGTGATATTGGAAGGGAAGTTCGGAGAATTTTTTTCAGTGTTTCTTTAAATAACACATTGTGCAACTGGCTCGGGATGTAACTAAGTCAGATCGACCGTTGCGTGATGAAACTTAGTGAATGAGTGATGTCACCTGGAGAGATCGTCTGGGAAATTGTGATAAAATGCAGTTTAAAGAAATATAAAGTTTTAAAGTGAATCACAGAAAGGACAAGCTACAACTAAAAACAAAAATTGCCAATTGCATGAGTTTGAGAGAAGAACTGACCAAGGTAAACAGCCTAACAGACTGAAACATGTGTGTGCGTAAATGAACAGTGGTAAACTTTTGAAGGAACAGTGAAAATCACTGAACAAAAGGATATTCCATTGAAACAGACAAAATCTTAACAAGAAACTCACACCTGTCCCTGACTCAGGACAAAATGGATCACATTAGATTATGAGGCTGAGAAGATCACCAAAAAGTACTTAAAATCCTGAAGTGCGAGTGTGCTTTAGGAGTAAGTGTTAAAGGGGTTGCAAAGGGTCTGTTAGCAGGAGGAGGGCAATTGGAAGAGGAATCCCTGTGAGGGTATAGTGTCACAATAGGAACAGGGAGAGGTGAAGGTGCTGGTGGTAGTGAGAGTGTTACAGAGAGTGGTCAGGGCCTGAAGTGTGTTTCAAACTAAGTACGAGTGTTGCAGCTGGAGGGGTTTGCAGAGGTAGGGAGGGACATATGAATTTTTATTTAATCATTTATGGGATGTGGGTGTCACTGCCTGGACTTACATTCCTTGACCCCACTCTTAACTACCCAGAGGATAGCTCAGTCAGCCCTCTTGTTGTGGGTCTGGAGTCACATGTTGGCCAGACCATGTGAGAATATTTGTTGTCCTTCCCTAAAGCTGGGAAGTGAACCTGATGAGTTCTTCCTACTGATCAGCAATGTATTTATGGTAGACTCGCCAATGTCTTGTACAGATACAACATGACATCCCAACTCCTACTCTCCATGCTCTGCCCAATGAAGGGAACCATCCCAAACGCCTGCTTCACCAGCCTGCCTGCCTGTGATGCAACTTTCAAAGAACTGTGTACCTGCATCCCCGTGTCTCTGACTGACAACACTACCCAGGGCCCGAACATCAGCTGTACAAGTCCCACCCTGGTTTGTTTCACCAAAATGGAACATGGCACATTTATCTAATTCCACTTCATTTGCTGTTCTTCAGCCCACTCTCCCAGCAGTACTGTTCATCCTGTTGTATCACAGATAACCTTCATCACTGTCCAGTTTACCACCAATTTCAGTATCACCCAAAAACCTTACTTACCAGGAAACCATTTACCCAAATGACAAACAGCAGGGGACCCACTACACCGCTGGTCACATGCCTCCAGTCAGAAAAACAACATGTCTTCCATCACCCTCTGTCTCCAACCATCAAGCCAATTTTGTACCCAGTTGACTAGCTTCTCCTGAATGCCATATCCTTTTACACTGATCTGAGCTTATTACCCGTTTACCATACGGAACGTAGAACACAGAACAGTACAGCACAAGACCCTTTGGCCATGATGCCATGCCAACATTTTATCCGACTATAAGACCAAACTAACTTCCATAAGCTTAATTTTACTATCATCCATGTGCTTATCCAAGAGTCTATTAAATGTCCCGAAAGTATCTAACTTTACTACCACCATAGTCAGTGCATTCCAACCACCTACCATTCTCTATTCTTTTATCCATCCTCCATTCACCTTAAAATTACACCCCCTTGTAATATCCATTTATGCCAAAGGAGAAAAAGTCTCTGACTATTCACTCACTCTGTGCCTCTCATCATCTTGTTCACCTCTACCACCTTGCCCCCCCCCCCCCTTTCTTCACGCCAATGAGAAAAGCCTTAGCTCCCTCGGCCTTTCTTCATAAGAAATGCTCTCCATTCCAGGCAGCATCCTGGTAAATCTCCTGTGTAAGCTCTCTAAAACTTGCACATCCTTCCTGTATAGAGGGGACCAGAACTGAACACAATATTCCAAGTGTGGTCTCACCAGGATGCTATAAAGATGCAGTAAAACCTCACTGTTCTTCAAATAAATCCCCTTGCTAAGGAAAACAAACACAACAACCCTATAAACGTGCGTGGCAACTTTGAGGAATCTATGAACACCGACCCCTTAATCTCTCTGATCTTCCATACGGCCAAGCATTCTGCCTTTCACCCTGCATTCTGTACTCAAATTCCACCTTCCAGAATGAAATTCCACCAGATTGGCAAACTTACTAACCCACTGTCCAACATCCACATCCAAGTCATTTATAAAAATCAGAGAGAGCAGAGCAGAGTCCCAAAGCCGACTGTTACAGAACACCACTGGTCACTGAGCTCCAGGCTCAATACTGTCTATCTGCTGCCATACTCTGTCTTCTCTCGGCCATCCAATCCTGTATCCAGACAGACAGATTTCCCTGTATCCCATGCCTCCTTATTTTCTGTATGAGCTTCAACATATTCTGTCATATCTTCAAAGAATTCAATAAGGTTTGTGAGGCATGACCTGCCCCTGTCAAACCCGTGCTGACTGTCTAAAATTTAACTATGCTTTTCCAAGTAGTCATAAATTCTGTCTGTCAGAGTCCTCTCCAATAATCTGCACACCACAGACATTAGACCAAATCTGTAATTCCCAAGATTCTACCTCCGTTACGTGGCCCGGACTCTACAATTCTTCTCTCCTCTGCTAGCTTCCCCAAATGGGCACTGGCGGGTGGTGGGGATTACAGAGATAGGGAGGGATATCAGGACAGGAGGATTTGCAGACATTCGGAGGGTTGCAGTGCCAAAAGGAGGATTCAGTAATTGGGAGGTTACATGATTATGAACGCATTTGAGGAGGGAAGGAGGGAGGATTGTTGCAAAATGAAATGTTTCACAGTTTAGGTGTTTTGTTAGGACTGCAAGAGGTTACTGAGTTAGGTAGGGTTTAAGCACTGGTGGATTTTACGGAAACATGATTTTGATTGCAATGGCAGGAAGAGGATTCAGGAAGCTGGAGAGTATGGGGTCTGAATGAAGTTATACAAATCGGAAGAGTTGGCAGAGATGGAGGCGTTAACAGAGACAACAATAGCCTGATCTGGAGCAGAGGACACATATTGGGAGGGATTTGGGGACTGCAGGTAGTTTGAAAAGGAGAGGGGACCATAGACCCTCAAGAGGTTACAGAAATGCAAAGAGCTGTAGGGTCTGCAGGAGTTCATGAAGATGGGCAGGTTGGGAGTGATGGAGCAGTTTACAGGGATAACAGTGCTGGTTTATACTGACAGGGACTATTTAGGGAATGGAGCAGATTACAGAGATAATGTAGGTTGTATAGACTGGAAGAAAAATACATATGGAGGGTAGTTGGGACTGAACAGGTTTAGAGATATCGAAATTCTTAGGTTCTGGTGTTATTTAGACATGGAGGATGTGGAATCGGACAGGTTTTCCAGGAGATGAGAACAGCAATTTTGATTGGAGAAAGTTACACAGATAAAGGAGCACTAGCAATCTCCTCCAGTTTGGCCTAAGTGGGCAAGTGTTGTAGGGGAGGTTGTCATTAACACAGATAGGGGTGTAAGAGCTGGAGAAGTTTATGCAGATGAGTAGATGGGTGGAAATATTGGAAGAGCTTACATTGACAGGGTGGGTGACAATGATGAGAGCATGTTACACAGATCGCAGGTCGTTGAGGAACTGGATTGGAACAGTCACAGGGACTGGAGTGGGTTCGACAGATCGGAGTGTGGCCGAGGCCTGAGAAGATTATAGGGTCTCCATAGATTCATTTTGTCTTTAGTGCTGGAAGAGGTTCGGTAGATACGGAACCCTTAAACCCAATGTCTACCATCTTCATTTGCCAGCCCAGAGCCTAAATATCCTTCATCAGCCAGGGATCCCTAAACCTGCTATTTTCACTTCACCCTAACAAGTACATACTAACCCTGGATTTTCCGTATCACACTTTTAAAAGCTTCCCATTTTCCAGTCGTTTCTTTTCCTTCAAACAGACTCACCCACCCAACCTCTGCTAGGTCCTGCTTCATGGTCCCAAAACTGGCTGTGTTCCAGCATAGCTCCCTAACCTGTGGACCTCTCCTATCATTTTTATAGTTATGTTAAAACTAAGACAGTTGCGGTCACTGGACCTAAAGTGCTCTCTGACTGACACATCAGTCACTTCCTCATCTCGTTTTCTCAGGGGAGATTCAATGTTGTGCCCACCTGAGTAGAATAGGACCGACTACATATTGGTCAAGGAAACTTTCTTGGACCCATTTGACAAATTGTAACCTCTATGAGCCTTTTATTCTCTAAATTCACAAGTCAACCCAGGGGAAATTAAAATCTCCAATCAATACTACTCTCTTATTCTTACAGCTATACAATCTCTCTACACATCCACTCTTCTCATACCCGCTGGCTATTTGCGAGTCTGTAATACAGTCCCATCAAAGTGACCGCCCCCTTCTTCTTTCTAACTCCTAACCATATGGCCTCATTTGATGACTCTTTAGGAATATCCTCTCTGACCACTGTTGTTATGCTCTCCCTTATCAAAAGCGCACTCCCCTCCTCATTTACTTGTCTTTCTGTCACAACACTGAGCTGCCAGTTCTGCCCTTCTCTCAGCCATGTTTCTGTTATGGCTATAACACCCCAGTCCCCAGAGCCAATCCATGCTCTGAGCTCACCTACCTTATCTGTCAGGCCTCACGAAATAAATGCCCTTTAAACCAGATGTCTTTTCCCTCCCTTGACTGTGCCCCTGGATATTCTGAATAGGAAACTTGCTCTCGGTGGCTGTGAAGTTTCCTCTGACTGGCCGATGGTCTCTCTCTTTTTCAGAATCCCAATCGCCTGGCAAACCAGATTAAGCCCTCCCAGCTAACACTAGCAAATCCCCCTCCCAGGTTGCTAGTACCCCTCTGGTTCAAGTGTAACCAGCCCCCCTTGTCCAGGTCACCTCTACTGCAGAAGAGATCCCAATGATCCAAGACGTAAAAACCCTTACCCCTCCGCCAGCTCCTCAGGCACTCATCCATCCGGCTAGTCTTTTTATTTCCATTTTCACTGCGAGCGGATCTGTGAGTAATCTGGGGCTCACTGCCCTTGTCGTCCTGCTTTTTAACTTCTTACCTAACTCCCAATACTCACTTGACCAGAACCCACCTAACTGTATCTATGTCATGTGTACTGATGTGCACAATTACCACTGGATGTTTGCCCTCCCCCTGGAGAAAAGGGCAGAATCTGACCTCCCCTTGGGGAATAAGGTAGGAAAAGGGACTGAGGTGTTAGTTGGGAAGCACTTTGACAAAGTGTGCACAACTATATTAGTTTGAAAACAGTTATGGAAAAGGACAGGCCTGGTCCAGAAGTGAAACATCAAAATTACCCTGCCCCAATCCAGACGGTATTGGTCAAGAGCTTTTAACAGTTGATTGTGGAGATTATTTGCAGGTAAATGGACTTCAGGCAGGTGGGAATCTTTCAAAAGAAAGATAAAATGAGAGTTCAGGGTGAGGATATTTCTGTTAGTGTGAAGGACAATGCTGATTACAAGTAGAAAATTCTGGATAATTGGGATATTGAGATTCTGGTCAAGAAAAAGGCGGTCCATGTCAATATGCCCAATTGGATTCCTCAAAGAACATTGTGGGTGCAGTAATACACTGAAGAGGGAGAGCAGTAAGGCAAACAGGAGACCTGAGAAAACTGACGAAATGCTGAGGAAAATCCAAAGGTATTCCATATGAATACTAACGACAGAAGATTAACTAGGCACAGAATGTGTCCCCTGAAAGATCAATGGAATAATCCATGTTTGGAACCACAGGAGATGTACATAGAACATAGAACATAGAAGGATACAGCGCAGTACAGGCCCTTCGGCCCTCGATGTTGCGCCGACCGAATCCTACCTAGCCTATACTAGCCCAATAACTTCCAAATGCCTATCCAATGCCCGCTTAAATGACCATAAAGAAGGAGAGTTCACCACTGATACGGGCAGGGCATTCCATGAACTCACAACCCGCTGTGTGAAGAATCTACCCCTAACATCTGTCCTATACCTACCACCCCTTAATTTAAAGCTATGTCCCCTAGTAACACCTGACTCCATTAGCGGTAAAAGGTTCTTAGTATCTACCCTATCTAAACCCCTAATCATCTTATACACTTCTATCAGATCTCCCCTAAACCTTCTCTTCTCCAATGAGAACAGCCCCAAGTGCCTCAGCCTTTCCTCATAAGATTTTCCTACCATTCCAGGCAACATCCTGGTAAACCTCCTCTGCACTCGTTCTAAAGCTTCCACATCCTTCCTATAGTATGGTGACCAAAACTGCACACAATACTCCAGATGAGGCCGCACCAGAGTCTTATACAACTGCAACATGACCTCAGGACTCTGGAACTCAATTCCTCTGCCAATAAAGCCCAGTACACCATATGCCTTCCTCACAGCACTATTTACCTGGGTGGCAACTTTCAGAGATCTGTGTACATGGACACCAAGATCCCTCTGCTCATCCACACTACCAAGTAGCCTACCATTAGCCCAGTAATCCATCATCTTGTTATTCCTACCAAAGTGAACGACTTCGCACTTAGCTACATTGAATTCCATTTGCCACATTTCCGCCCAGCTCTGCAACTTATCTATATCCCGCTGTAACTTACCACTTCCTTCCTCACTATCCACAACTCCACCGACTTTTGTGTCATCCGCAAACTTGCTTACCCAGCTTTCAAGTCCTTCCTCTAGATCATTTATAAAGATAACAAAAAGCAATGGTCCCAAAACAGATCCTTGTGGTACACCGCTAGTAACTGCGCTCCAAGATGAACATAATCCATCAACTACTACCCTCTGTCTCCTTCCAGCCAGCCAATTCCTAATCCAAACCTCTAATGTATCCTCAATGCCATACCTCCGAAGTTTTAGCATTAGCCTACCATGGGGAACCTTATCGAACGCCTTACTAAAATCCATATACACAACATCTACTGCTTTACCCTCATCCACCTCCTTGGTCACCTTCTCAAAGAACTCAATAAGGTTTGTGAGGCACGACCTGCCCTTCACAAAACCATGCTGGCTATCCCTGATCACGTTATTCCTACCCAGATGTTCATAAATCTTATCCCTTACCATTCTCTCTAAGACTTTGCCCACCACTGAAGTCAGACTCACTGGCCTATAGTTGCTAGGGCTATCCCTACTCCCTTTCTTGAACAATGGGACCACATTCGCTATCCTCCAGTCCTCTGGTACTATTCCTGTTGACAACGACGACATAAAAATCCAGGCCAATGGCTCTGCTATCTCCTCCCTAGCTTCCCATAGGATCCTGGGGTAAATGCCATCAGGCCCAGGAGACTTATCTATATTCATCCTTTCCAATATTCCCAAAACCTCTTCCCTGCATATTTCCAGGGCATCCATTCTAATTAATTGTGATTCCATATTCACATCAGCAACAGTGTCCTGTTCCTGAGTGAATACTGATGAAAAGTACTGATTTAATGTCTCTCCAATCTCCTCCGCCTCCACACACAACTTCCCACTACTATCCTTGACTGGACCGATACCTACCCTAGTCATCCTTTTATTCTTGACATACCTATAGAAAGCCTTTGGGTTTTCCCTAATCCTACCAGCTAAAGACTTTTCATGTCCCCTTCTCGCTTCTCTTAGCTCCCTCTTTAGCTCCTTCCTGGCTACCTTATAACTCTCAATCGCCCCTACTGAACCTTCACGCCTCATCTTTACATATGCCGCCTTCTTCCCTTTCACAATGGACTCCAATTCCTTACTAAACCACGGCTGCCTCACAAGGCCCTTTACACCATGCCTGACTGGTACATACCTATCGAGGACACGCAGTAGCTGCTCCTTGAACACTCCCCACATCTCATTAGTGTTCTTCTCTTGAAGCCTGTTTTTCCAATCCACACATCCTAAGTCATGCCTCACTGCATCATAATTTCCCTGCCCCCAGCTATAGCTCTTGCCCTGCGGCACACGATTATCCCTCTCCATCACTAAATGTGTGAGATCCTTAACGAAAATTTCATATCAGAACTTAAAGACTGGGGAAGTCAGGGAAATAAAGTCATCAAAAGACTCCGCATATCAGAACAAGAGTTGCTGGAGATTTTAAAATGCATAAAAAATAGACAAATCCCTGGAACTAATCATGTATATCCGAGGACATTGGGGTAAAGTCAGGAAGAAGTGCCCCTTAAAGAGATACTCATGTCAGTGACAGCTACGGGTGATGAGCTGGAAGCCTGCACAAGTAGTGTCTCACAAACTTGACTGAGTTGGTTGAAGAGTTGACTAAGAAGATAGATGATGACAGAACAGGAGACTTTGACTATACTGACCACAGCAAGGCCTTGGACAGGGTTTAGCGTGGAACACTGGTTAGTAAGGTTAGATCACATGGGAGCAGGGAGAGCTATCCAACTGGATACAAAATTGGTTTGACACTGGGAGACAGAGAGTGGTGGGAGAGGGTTGTTCTGCAGACTATGGGCCTATCACGAGCAATGTGCCATAAGGAACAGTACTAACGATGGAGTTGAATTCAGGTGATGGATTTTGTTAAAACAAACTAGGGAGGACGTACACAATTAATGGTCGGGCCTGGGCAGTATTGTCGAACAGAGAGAGAGACCAAGAAGTACAGTTATATTGTTCCTTGGATGTGGCATCACACATGGATAGGGTGGGGAAAGGGCATTTAGCAGACTTACTCTCATGGGTCACAGCATTACGACATGAGTTGGTACATTATGATAAGGCTGTATAAGACATTGCTGGGTGCCCAGTTGGAGTACTGCATAGAATTCTGGTCCTCCTGCTTTAGGAAGCATTTCCTGAAACTGTAAATGGAGCAAAGATTGACGAAGATGTTACTGATACTGGAGTGTTTGACAGAAACTGAGAGGCTGGATAAGTTGGATAGCAACATAGGGGGATAAGACAGATTTGGCATTTTAGGTTAAGAAGAATTCAAGGAAATTCTACAGCACACAAGTACAAAAAGCAACTAGAGAGAGAGACTAGGGCCCCACAAAGATCAATAAGGCCGTCCATGAGTGGAATAACAGAAGATGGGTGAGACCCGAAATGAACATTTCATGTCAGAAAGTGCGGACAAGTCAGTTGAAGAAACACTGATGGCTTGAAAAGAGTTCTATTTACAGAAGAGGTGGTGCTGGAGGTCTTAGAACACAAAGGTAGAGAAAGCACTAGGTCCTGAACAAGTGTATCCCAGAACATTGTGGAGAAGTAGTGGCAGAGACCTGAGCAGAAATATTTGTATCATTGTCCTTCGATGATAGAAATCGTAGGACGATGATTTAAATCACGAGGGAGACAGGTATGGTGATTAGCCAACGTCTTTACCCCAGGGTAGTGGAGTCCATAACTAGATTGGATCGAAGTGCAGAAGGAGGAGGTGTGAGCAATTCTGCAAAGTCTAAAAATAGATAAGTCCGCAGGGCTGGATGTGATATATCCTCGGATTCCCTGGGAATCCAGGAAGGAGATTGCCATGCCTTTGGCTTTTAGGTTTATGTCGTCATTGTTTACAAGAGTAGTGCCAGAAGGCTGGAGGAGAGCAAATGTTGTCCCCTTAGAATAGATTAATTACAGTGTAGAAACAGGCCATTCGGCCCAACAAGTCCACACCGACCCTCTGATGAGCAACCCACCTCCTTACATTTATCCCTTCACCTAACACTATGGGCAATTTAGCTAACCTGCACATTTTGGACTGTGGGAGGAAACCCACACAGACAGTTGGCTGAAGCAGGAATTAAAACCAGGTCACCGGCGCTGTGAAACAGCAGTGCTAACCATTGCACCAACGTGCCACCCCAAGCAGGTGAGTGTAGACAATCCTGGTAGTTATAGATGTGTGAGCATTAATTTGATTCTGGGTAAAGTGTTGGAAAGGCTTGTAAGGGATAGGATTTATATTCATCTGAGATTAATAAGTTGATTAGGGATAGTCAACACGATTTTGTGAAGGGTAGGTCGTGCCTCACAAACCTTATTGAGGTCTTTAAGAAGGAGAACGAAGACAGAGATGGATGACGGTAAAGCAGTTGATGTGGTGCATAATTATTTCAGTAAGGCGTTTGTTAAGGTTCCCCATGGTAGGCTATTGCCAATAATACGGAGGCATGGGATTGTGGGTGATTAAGCAGTTTGGATCAGAAATTGGCTCACTGAAAGAAGACAGAGGGTAATGGTTGATGATAAAGATTGATCCTGGAGTACAGTTGCTAGTGGGAACTGCCAGGATGTGTTTTGGGTCCACTGTTGCTGTCATTTATATAAATGACTTGAATGAAGGCATTGAAGGATGGGTTAGTAAATTTGCAGAAGACACTAAGGTTGGTAGAGATGTGGATAATGACGAAGGATGTTGTAGGTTACAGAAAGATATAAATAAGCTGCACAGCTGGACTGAAAGTTCGCAAGTGGAGTTTAATGTGGAAAGGTGTGAGGCGACTCACTCTGGAACACAAGAGTATTGGGATAATGGTAAGATGGTAGTTAGTGCAGACGAACAGAGAGATCTCTATGTCCATGTACATAGATCATTGAAAGTTGCCACCCAGGTTTAAGAAGCCATTCAGTGTGTGAGCTTGTATTGGTAGAGGGATTGTGTTTCGCAACCATGAGATCATGCTGCAGCTGTACAAAACTCTGTGTGTGGCCACATTTGTTCACGTCACTGCATTACAGGATGGATGTGTAAGCTTTGGAAATGATTCAGAGGAGATTTACTAGGGAGTTACCTGGTATGGACCGAAGGTCTTATGAGGAAAGGCTGAGGGACTTAAGCTGCTTTTGTTCAAGAGAATGTGTTTGAGGTCAATTAATTGAGGTATATAAGATAATCAGCAGGTGAGATGGGTTGTATAGTGAGAGCCTTTTCTATTGAATGGCAATGTCTAGCACGAGACAGATATTAATTTTAATACTTGGGATAGATGCCAGTGGTAGGTTCTTTACTCAGTATAGTCACGGCCAACTTTAAAGGCACTTAAACGGTCTTTCGGTAGGGGTATGGACAAGAATTGGAATGGTGTTGGTTCGATTGGCTTCAGATTGGGTCTACAGGTTGGCGCAAAATCGAATCAGAAGGGGCTGTATTGCGCTGTCATGTTCTGTTTTCCAGCGGGCATAAATATGAGATGGGAGAGGAAATACTTAAAAGAGATTTTAGGAGAAAATTTACTACACAGTGGATGGTGCAGTTATGGAATGAGCTTCCAGCGGAAATGTTAGAGAAAAGTACAATTACAACATGGAAAAGTTGGGCAGGTACATGGGGAAGAGAAGGTTTGAAGAATACGGGTCAAATACAGGGAAAGGCAACTCGTTCATTGACTCGGGTCAGCATGGGCTATTTGGGTTGAAGGAAAAGTTTCCATGCTGCAAGTCTCTGTCTCCAGTTATTGGAGGAGGAGACTACCGAGTTAAGACATGTTGTAAACACTGAAGCAAGTTACAGCGATAGGGATGGTAGTCCATAATGCAGTACATTTCAAATATGCGGAGGGACTATTGGGCTGGGAGGAGGTTACAGAGATAGGAACTGTTATAGAAGTTATAAATTATTGAAGACATAGAGATCTGGAAAATCTGGAGAGAGAGAGAGAGAGAGAAAGTGAGAGCAAGAGCAAGTGTGAGAGACTAAGTGATATTACAAGAGTCCTGGAAGATATCAGGAACACATAATTGTGTTGGAAGAACAGGTTTTGCTTCATGATGCACTGGTATCGCTGTCATATAATATCAACTCTGTTGGTCCCATGCCGGATCTCAGCTGCGTTGCTGTATTTCCAAACAATGTGTCCCATGAAACCACAAAATCACCAAGCAGAAAGCCTCACCGGCGCACTAAAACATTTGACAGGGAGAGACGCATGACACGATCGCCGTACCCATGATGACTGGTGGATGTTGTCTGCAGCAAATCAATCAGTCTCAACTGTCTTCACAAAGAAATGCAAAACATGAAATATATGCAGTATTAAGTCGACCTGGCACAGTCTCGGAGGAGAATCAGAGTTCAGGCTTCAATTCAAATCAAAGATTCGTTCATCTTATTTTCCTGGATCTCTGTTACTACTTTTCACGCGACTTCCAGAGGGAATTCATTCGTTTGTTCACCTCTTATGTATCGACACTGGAGTTATCATGTCCCCAACAATATCATAGAGCCATTAATAGAAACAAATAACTGCAGATGCTTTAATCTGAAACCAAAAGAGAACATGCTGGAAAATCTAAGCAGGTCTGGCACCATCTGCAAGGAGAGAAAAGAGCTGACGTTTCGAGTCTAACTGACCGTTTGTTAAAGATAACAAAAAAATGGGGAGAATTAGGGAGCTATTTACACCATGCTGAGAGAAGGTGAGTCAGGGCTCCAGATGCAAAGGTGATAATGACAGTGCACGGAGAGATTAAAGGGAGATTAGGAGCCGCGAATGACCAAGGCTGAAGTCACTGCTATGTGACAAAATATGTGGGGGATGTGTGAAGCAGACTAAATGGAAAACAGGGGAGAAGCGTAGCAAAGCGGGAAGAGGAGAGGAAAGATGTATTGAAAAAGTGGGAAGCGCCAGAAAGAGAGACAATCAAGAAATAAGATGTACAGAACAGTGAAAAAAGACAAATGAGAAAGGTAATTAAAATAATTGAAAATAAAATTATCTGAAGTTGTTTGAATTTAACAACTTCGACAATTTTACTTCATTATTTTATTCATCTTTTTTATCATTTTGCCTGCAATATCATAGAGGCAATAGATATGGACAGCACTGAAAACACAGTTTTTGATCGAACTCGTCCATTCCGAACAGATGTCCTCAAATTATCCAGCCGCGATTGCATGCACTTGACCAATGTCTCTCTGAAGCCTTCCTATTCAAATTCACGTCCAAATTCCTTAAAAGTATTGGAATTGTACCAGTCAGCACCAGCTCGTCTGGCAATTTATTGCAGACACTCACCACCCTTTGCGTGAAGCCCTTGCTCCTCATTGCCTTTCGAATTCTCAGTCACCCACAACAGATGTATACCCTCTCGTTCTGCACTGCCCCACCTGAGCGAAAGGAACTTATCTACTTACCCGATTCATGCCCCTCATGATTGAAAAACCTCCATAAGATCAACTCCCAGCCTCTGACGCGCCAGGCAAAATAGTGAGAGAGCGTTCAGCCTGTAAACGTTTGCACCTTTTCCATTTTCAAATGTAGGATGTAGCATGCTGTCTGAAGCAGTCATCTTAGCAGCTGATCTGTCGCTGACAAACGCTGCAGGAAGTCGTGATAACTTGCGAAATATGCTGTCAAACGAAGATTGCATAAGCAACATGAATCATTGAGGAAAACGTGCAATTGAGTTCTGCGCTGTTGCTGACTCTAAAGCAACTGCGTCCTTCGGGAGCAGAAAGAATCCCACAGTTGGGTTACAATTCAAATGTCTTTGGCATAAAGTTCGCAGCAGTTTATCAGCTGCACATAACCCTGACTCCAAAGGTCTGTGAGTTACCAGAAGCAGAGTGAGCGATCGTTGAAGGTTCGTTTCTTCAGACGATATTTGTCATCATGACAAACTGCAGCTTAGCTGGTGGCATTGCGATTGAAATTGCATGCGTCCGAACATTGTGCTTAATTTTGGATATCAGAGCAAATGGTTAGCTCGAGTGTGCGCGTTCGGAAAAGTCAATGCCTTTTTTTGTTGAAAAGTTTTGCAACGAAAGGAAATACCTCAGACGAGCGTGCGATCGATTGCAAATCAGAAAATGAATACCGTGATTGTGAGCACGGGCCATTTAGGCATTTGCTTTGGGGCGGGGCAGCCTCGTTGGTCGTTTAGCTCAGCCGGTTAGAGTGTGGTGCTCATAACGCCAAGGTCGTTGCTTCAATCCCCACACTGGCCATGTTAGCTACCCTATGCCAAGGTTCGTCGCGGCTTTTACTTTCATCGCCTGCAAGTACTTGTCACATGATCGATTCAGATGTGTATTCATTCGAAAGCCGACCGTCGCTGCCTTGGAACAGCAACTCGTTGGTCCCATGCCGGATCTCAGCTGCGTTGCTGTATTTCCAAACAAAGTGAACCACAATATCCCCAAGCAGAAAGCCTCGCCAGCGCAATAAAGCATTTGACAGGGACAGACGCACAACTCGATCGCGGTACCCATGATGACTCTTGGATGTTGTCTGCAGCAAATCAATAAGTCTCAATTGTTTTCACAAAGAAATGCAAAACATTAAATATATGCAGTATTAAGTCGGCCTGGCACAGTCTCGGAGGAGAACCCGAGTTCAGGCTTCAATTCAAATCAAAGATTCGTTCATCTTATTTTCCTGGATCTCTGTTACTACTTTTCACGTGACTTCCAGAGGGAATTCATTCGCTTATTCACCTCTTATGCATCGACACTGAAGTTATCATCTTCCGAGCAATATCATAGAGCCATTAATATAAGCGAATTACTGCAGATGCTGGAATCTGAAACCAAAAGAGAAAATGCTAGAAAATCTACGCAGATCTGGCACCATCTGCAAGTAGAGAAAAGAGCTGACGTTTCGAGTATAACTGACCCTTTGTTAAAGATTTAAAAAGGGGAGAATTAGGGAGCTATTTACACCATGATGAGAGAAGGTGAGTCAGGGCTCCAGATGCAAAGGTGATAATGACAGAGCAGGGAGAAATTAAAGGGAGATTAGGAGCCGCGAATAACCAAGGCTGAAGCCAGTGCTATGTGACAAAATATGTGGGGGATGTGTGAAGCAGGCTAAATGGAAAACAAGGGAGAAGCGTAGCAAAGCGGGAAGAGGAGAGGAAAAATGTATTGACAGAGTGGGAAGCGCCAGAAAGAGAGACAATCAAGAAATAAGAAGTACAGAACAATGAAAAAAACACAAATTATAAAGGTAATTAAAATAATTGAAAATAAAATTATCTGAAGTTGTTTGAATTTAACAACTTCGATAATTTTACTTCATTATTTTATTCATCTCTTTTATCATTTCATCTGCGATATCATAGAACCAATAGATATGGACAGCACTGGAAACACAGTTTTTGATCGAACTCGTCCATTCCGAACAGATATCCTCAACTGATCAAGCCGCGATTGCATGCACTTGACCCATGTCTCTCTAAAGCTTTCCTATTCAAATACACGTCCAAATTCCTTAAAAGTATTGGAATTATACCAGCCATCACCAGCTCGTGTGGCAAATTATTGCAGACTCGCACCTCCCTCTGCGTGAAGCCGTTGCTCCTCACTGCCTTTAGAATTCTCACCCTCCCACACCAGATTTGTACCCTCTCGTTCTGCACTGGCCCACTAAATGAAGATTGATTTAGAATTATGTGATATTGAACAAAACGTGCAAGTGTGTTCTGCGCTGTTGCTGACACCAAAGCAACTGCCTCGGTTGGGAGCAGAAAGAATCCATGTATATCCTATTTGCGGTGGTTCATGTCTCAGCAGTAGTTGGAAATGAAGAGATCGAAGGCAGGTAATAGGACAGCACGGGGTGTTCTGGTGGATGGAGTGCATTGGAGGTGGGCAATGGGATCCTCGGAGGTTGGCGAGTGTCTACATTGTGAAAGTAAGCTCGTAGGCGTCAGAAGAAGTGTTCGACGTCACGGCGTGTATTACATTCATTAATGCGTAGACAGAGGGGGATGCATTTGAGGCCTTTCCTGAGGACTGGTCATTCATCCTCCCTCTGGGTGAGGTCAAAGAGAATAGTGAAATCTCGCCAGGACTTGGACCTGGGATCTGGCGTGGTGTGGAGCTTGGGGAAGAGACCGAGCCTGTAACTGGAGTGGGTGTGGTGTTAGGGGGAATGGGCGTGGAGTCTTGAGCAGGGTGGTGTTCCCCTCAGGTTTCTAGGGACGGGGATGCTGACAGTGGGACCTGGGGGGTGTCAGCATAATGCAGGTGGTTGTCGATGATGGGGGTGGACGTGGTGGCAAACACGGCAGTGGGGGCCGCTGAAGTCACTGAGTGTGTGACATCAGCGATGATGTGAGGGGCGGAAGTGTTGTCACTTGTGGCGTATGTGAAATTGTGAGGGGCGGAAATGGCACTTACTTTATGATTACCAATAATTTCCTGTCACAAATCTGTTTGACAATGTCGTATTTTAATTAAACTCACTCCCTTACTGTTTCTCTGTTTTGGTCTTCATCTAAATCTCCATGGTATTCCAATATTTCAACCTTTCTCTTTGGACTTCCGAATTTCCATTTACCACAGACCAGTCCCCCTCCTCATCTGTATCCGCTTTTAGCACACTGCATAATCTTGGTACCAGAGGAGCCTATTCCAATAAAATAGCTCAGTCTTCCCTGAGTACTGGTAGCAATGCTCACTGGTCAGAACCACTTCTGATGATACTATTGTGTGATCCTGATACATTCCTGCACTTTGCTGATATCATTCAGTTTCTCTCCATGTGATATCCCTCACTGTGTGGGTTTAATTACTGCCTCTGTCAGTGTCTCTCGCTCTTGCAGGTACTCCAGATCCTGGGCCAACAACATTCTCCAATCCAGAGGGAAGCAACTGCACAGGCCATTGATGGAGATTGGGATTTTCCAGATCTCTGTTGGACTCAGTGCCATTCTCTATGTGTTGCCTTCATTGAATTGGAATAATTTCCCATTCTGTCTATTTCTCTGTCTCCTGCAGGTATTTTTGATGCCACTGACTCAGCAGAATTCCCAATTCCTGTCTCATCCATCAGCACATTCAAGATGATTGGTCAGCCAGAGACAGTTGGAGAGTGAGATCTGGAGCCTTCAGTAAATCCTACAGCCGGTAAGATCACTCACGCAGTAAGCAGCACAGGGAGGAGTTCATGGGCTTTAATTCAGAACCTGCGGGGACGATGTTGGAACAATGCTGGGCAAGGAATATGACAAAAGTCTCAGGCTTCATAATCACCACCTTGTCTGTAAATTCATCTGTTCCACAGAACCCTCCCTATGTCGGTCAGTTTCTCCACTGTCTGTTTCATAGATACCACCTTCCCCTATCTCTATCAGCCCCTGCAACCCTGTTTATCCCTGTCAGCTCCTCCTATCAGTACAAACCGTCAGGTTTCTGCCGTTGCCTTTAATCCTGGGTTCTGTCACATCTCTCCTTAACGGACGAAAAACAACTCTTCAGTTCCTGAAGCCATCCCGGTCAGTGTCGTCCTTTCCAGACCAGAAAAAGACCTCACTGTCTTTCTGAAATTTTTGAACTCCTACTACGTTCATGACCTCTGTAACCTTCCCGTCATGACAACAAAAAAGCTCTCTACCTTAGTAACCTCCTCCAGCTGTTAGACTCCTCCTTGTCTCTGTGCACAAAGCAGAGTGACCCTGCTTCTCTCATAAATTAGTTTCTGCATTTCTAATGATGACTATGAACTCTTCCTGTCTCTAAAACGCACTCAGTCTCTGTAAACTCTGTTGGTCCCGAATGATGTAATTTCCATCGGTAACTACAAGCCTTTATGCCTTTAATTTTCTCCTGACGCAACCACACAGTTTATATCTATAACCGCCATGAGTGACAGAGTCATAGAGATGTACAGCACGGAAATAGACCCTTAGATGCAACCCGTCCATGCCGACCAAATATTCCAATCCAATCTAATCCCACCTGCCAGCAGCCAGCCCATATTCGTCCAAACCCTTCCCATTCATATTCCCGTCCAAATGCCTCTTAAATGTTCCAATTGTACCATTCTCCACCTCTGGCAGCTGTTTCCGTACACGTACCATCCTCTACGTGAAAAAGTTGCCCCTTAGGTCTGTTTTCTACCTTTCCCCTCTCAAATTAAATCTATGCCCTCTGGTTCTGGACTCTCTGACCCCACGGAAAAGACATTTGTCTATTTATCCTATCCATGCCCATCATAATTTGGTAAACCTCTGTCAGGTCACCCCTCAGCCTCCGAAGTACCAGAGAAAACTGTTCCAGCCCGTTCAGCTTCTCCCTATAGCTCAAATCCTCCAACTCTGACAACATCCTTGTAAATCTGTTGTGAACCCTTTCAAGTTTCACAAAATCTTTCTGATAGGATGGAGACCGGAAGGGCACAAAATATTCCAACAGTGGCCTAACCAATGCCCAGTACATCCGCAACATGACCTCCCAACTCCTGTACTCAATACTCTGACCAATAAAGGAAAGCATACCAAATGCCACCTTCATGATCCTATCTACCTGCGACTCCACTTTCAAGGAGCTATGAACTTGCACTCCAAAGTCTCTTGGTCAGCAACACCCCCTAGGACCTTAGCATTACGAGTATAAGTCCTGCTAAGATTTGCTTTCACAAAATGCAGCACCTCGCATTTATTTGAATTAAACTCCATCTTCCCCTTAGTCCAATGGCCCATCTGGTCCAGATCCTCTTGTACCCCTCTTCGCTATTCACTACACATCCAATTTTGGTGTCATCTGTAAACTTACTAACTATATCTCTTAAGCTCGCCTCCAAATCATTTATGTAAATGACAAACAGTAGAGAGCCCAGCAGTGATGCTTGTGGCTCTGCACTGGCCACAGGCCTCTAGTCTGATAAACATCCCTCCACCACCACTCTCTGTCTTTTACCTTTGAGCCAGCTCTGTATCCAAATGGCTAGTTCTCCCTTTATTCCATCTTGCTTATCAGGCTCCCATGGGGAACCTTGTCGAATGCCTCACTAAAGTCCATGTAGATCACATCTATCACTCTGCCCTCCTCAATCTTCTTTGTTACTTCTTCAAAAAACTCAATCAAGTTTATGAGACATGATTTCCCACGCACAAAGCCAAGTCGACTATTCCTAATCAGTCCTTGCCTTTCCAAATACACGTGCATTTTGTCCCTCAGGATTCCCTCCAACAACGTGCCCACCACTGAGTTTAGGCTCACCGGTCTATAGTTCCCTGGCTTGTCTTTACCACCCTTCTTAAACAGTGGCGCCACTTTTGCCAACCTCCAGTTTTCTAGCACCTCATCTGTGACTATTGATGATACAAATATCTCAGCAAGAGGCCCAGCAATCACCTCTATAGCTTCCCACAGAGTTCTCTGGTACAACTGATCATTTATTGGGGATTTATTCGCCTTTAACCGTTTCAAGACATCCAGCACTTCCTCCCTTGTAATCTGGACGTTTTGCAAGATGTCACCATTTATTTCCCTGCAGTCTATATCTTCCCTATGCTTTTCGACAGTAAATACTGATGCAAAATATTCATTTAGTGTCTCCCCCGTTTTCTGCGGCTCCACACAAATGCCGCCTTGCTGATCTTTGTGGGGCCCTATTCTCTCCCTAGTTACTCTTTTTTCCTTAATATATTTGTAAAAACCCTTTGCATTCTCCTTAATTCTACTTGTCAGACCTATCTCATGTCCGCCTTTTGCCCTCCTGAATTCCCCTTAAGTGTACTCACGCTTCCTTTATACTCTTCTCAGGATTCACTCGATCTATCCTGTCTATACCTGACATATGCTTCCTTCTTTTTTCCGAACCAAACACTCAATTTCTTTAGTCATCCAGATTTCCCTATACTTACCAGCCTTCCCTTTCACTCTGACAGGAACATTCTTCTATGGACTCTTTTATCTCATTTCTGAAGGCTTCGCATTTTCCAGCCGTCCCTTTACCCGTGAACATCTGCCTCCAATCAATTTTCAAAAGTTCTTGCCTAATATCGTCAAAATTGGCCTTTATCCAACTTAGAACATCGACTTGTAGATCTGGTCTATCCTTTTCCATCACTGTTTTAAAACAAATAGAATTATGGTCGCTGGCCCCAAAGTGCTCCCCCACTAACACCTCACTCACCTGCTCTGCCTTATTTCCTAAGAGTCGGTCAAGTTTTGCACCTTCTCTAGTAGGTATATCCACATACTGAATCAGAAAATTGTATTGTACACACTTAAGAAATTTCTCTCCATCTAAACCTTTAACACTATGGCAGCCCCAGTCAATGTTTGGAAAGTTAAAATCCCCTACCATACCTACCGTATTATTCTTACAGATAGCTGAGTTCTCCTTACAAGTTTGTTTGGCAAATTCCCTTTGACTATTGGGGCGTCTGTAATACAATCCTAATAAGGTGATCATCCATTTCTTATTTCTCAGTTCCACCCAAATAACTTTCCTGGATGCATTTCTGGGAATATCCTCCCTCTGCACAGCTGTAATGCTATCCCCTATCAAAAATGTCACTCCCACTCCTCTCTTGCCTCCCTTTCTATCCTTCCTGTAACATTTGTATCCTGGAACATTACGCTGCCAGTCCTGCCCACCCCTGAGCCATGTTTCGGCAATTGCTATGAGATCCAAATCCCATGTTCCTAACCATGCCCTGAGTTCATCTGCCTCCCCTGTTAGGCCCCTTGCATTAAAATAAATGCAGTTTAATTTATTAATCCTACCTTGTCCCTGCTTGTCCTGACTGTTTGGCTCACTTCTGTTCTCAGCTGCACCCATTACAGATCGAGCTCCCAAAATCCTCCCTGTGATTGTTACCACGTCCCATCCGTGCATTCCTCCAAATCCCTGTAAAGTCCTCCCATTCCTAAAACCCTCCCTGTATATGTCACCTGTTCCAGCTTCCACAACCCTCCCTATCTCTGTAAGACATCCCCCCCAACCACCCGTCCAAGTTACTACAGCCCGCTGTATCACTAAATGCCAGTAGTCACTATAATATCAGAGTAAGTGTGAAGGCATGAATACTGTACTGGGTTAGATGATCAGTCCTGATCATATTAAATGTTGGGACCGACTCTGTAGTCAAATGGTTGATACCTGCTCTTCTTTATAAACGTTCGATCTATATAACGTCCTTCAGTCCCCACAGCTCTCCCTATGTCCATAAATTCCTTCAGTCCCCACGACTCTTCCTATCTATGTGCCCTGAATCATTCACGGCAAACCTCCCCAACTCCATAACCTCCAATACACACCACGGCCCTCCCTATCTCCATGATCTCATCCAGATTCGACGACCCTCCCATTCAGAGTAACCTCCTTCAGTCCCCATGATCCTCCTGATCTGTGAAACCTACTTCAGGCCCAACATCCCTCCAGATCTCTTTGGCCTCTTTCAGGCCCCACAGCACTCCTTATCTCCATCATGTCCTTCAGTCACCACTGCACTCTCTATGTCCATAATCTCATACAGTCTGCACATTACTCCCTAACTGCGTAATGTCCTTCAGTGACCACGAACCTCCCGATTCCAAAGCCTCTATGAACTGTTGACCCTGTAAGCCACCTTTTTCAGATTGAGAAACAAGAACCTCCATAACCCTTTCCGCTATCAGTCTGAAACCAAACCGTGTTAGCCTGACAGTCAGTCGGGATCTGGAATGTGTTAGAAAGGATATGTCAATAGAAACGTATTTAATAAAAAGTGAACCTGGATTTGAGCCTGTTGGATTGTATTTTTATTGTTGTCAGTATAAATGGAAGAATAGATACGGGTGTAGGAGTGGCTGTACCAGGGAAACGGTTTATTTGAATTTTCAGAAACATTTACACAAGTTTCAATAAGGGCTATCGAGTAACTTGGTAGAGAAAAGGACACCTTAACTATCAGAAGGTGGTTGAGAAATTAGACAAAGTAGTGTTGTCAGAATTTACTGTGTAGAAAGACATGGAAGCTCGGGAAATAAATAGCGATGTCTTGGAAAGAATTGTAAGGAGATTAGATTAGATTACTTACAGTGTGGAAACAGGCCCTTCGGCCCAACAAGTGCACACCAACCCGCCAGCGCACAACCCACCCATACCCCTAACCTAACACTACGGGCAATTTAGCATGGCCAGTTCACCTGACCCGCACATCTTTGGATGGTGGGAGGAAACCCACGCAGACACCACACAAACTCCACTCAGTCAGTCGCCTGAGGCAGTGAATTGAACCCGGGTCTTTGGGGTTGTGAGGCAGTACTGCTAACCATTGTGCCACCATGCCACTCACTAATCCTCAACAGAGAAGACAAAGTGCAAGAATCTTAAAATAATTAAAGGTAGATCAATCCTCAGTATCTCATTAGGTCGATCCTAGAATATTTTGGGAAGCTAGGGAAGAGATTGCAGTGTCCCTAACAGAGATATTTATATTATCAACACACAATGAGTTACCAGAAGACTGCAGGGCAGCTAATGCTGTTCCATCACTTCAGGGTTGCAGGGAAACAGCAGGAAATTACAACCCCGTGAGCCCAGTGCTGGGTAAGTTGTTGGTGGAGATTCTGAGGGAAAGGAGCTGCATGTATTTGGAAAGGCAAGGCTGATTAGAGATAGTCAGATTTATGAGTGGGAAACCATGTTTCACAAACTGGATTGACTCTTTGAGGAGTTGGCCAAGCGATAGATGAAGTCAGAGCAGTCAAAGTTGTCTATATGGACTTCAGCAAAGCATTTGACAAGGTTCCAAGGGATGTCGAACATCTCGTCAAGATGAAGAGGAGCAGAAACAGGGCTTTAGCGAGTTACATGGGCCAGTACGGCCGCTCAGTGGGTTGCTCTGCCACCTCACAGCACCAGGGACGCGAATTCCATTCCAGCCCCAGGCGACTGACTGTGTGGAGGTTGCACATTCTCTCCATGTCTGCATGGGTTCCCGACAGGTGCTTCGGTTTCCACGCAGCAATTGAAGATGAGCAGGTTAGGTGAATCAGCCGTACGTTTTTCAAGAAAGGGAATAGAGATAATCCTGGGAACTGCAGAACTGCCAGTCTTCAGTCTGTGATGTGCAGATTATTGGAGAGGACGCTAAGAGACGGGATTCATGATTTCTTGGCAAACCATAGTTTGATTACAGAGAGTCAGCATGGCTTTGTAAGGGACAGATCATGCCTCACAAATCTTATTGAACCCTTTGAGAATGTGACAAAATGCATTTATGGCTCATTGAAAAAGTACAGAGCGTGGGATGCAGGGAAACCTGTCTGTCTGAATACAGAATTCCTGGCCCATAGAAGACAGACGGTGATGACAGATGTAAAGCATTCATCCTGGAGCTCGGTGACCAGTGGCTTTCTGCAGGGAGAGGTTACAGCACCTCTGCTCTTTGTGACTTTACGAATGACTTGGATGTCTGAGTGGAAGAGTGGGATAGAAACGTTGCCAATGAGACGAAGGTTGGTGGAGTGGTGAATAGTGTGGAAGTCTGTTGGAGGTTGCAATGGGACATTGACAGGATGTAGAGCTGGGCTGAGAAGTGGCAGATGAAGTCAAATCTGGAAAATTGTAAAGTGATTCATTTTGCAGAATACGGGGAAAAATACAGAATATTGGATAGTGTGGAGGAACAGATCGATCTTGGATTTCATGACCAGATCTGTCAAATTTGCCACCTAAGCTGATAACGTTGTTAAGAAGGAATATGTTTTATTGGCTTTCATTAGCTGGGGGATTGAGTTTTAAAGCCATGAGGTTATGCTGCGGTTCTAGAGAGCCCTCTTTAGACGCTACTGAGAATATTATGTTCAGTATGATCCCCTCATTACAGGAAGGATGTGGAAGCTTCAGAGAAGGTGAAGAGGAGATTTACCAGGATGTTGCCTGGACTGGAGAGCATGCTTTATGAAGAAAGGTTGAGTGAGCTTAGGCTGTTCTCATTGGAGTAAAGAAGGGTTGAGGGGCGAATTGGTATAGGTGAATAAGAGAGTGTGAGGCAAAGGTAGAGTGAATAGTGAGAAACCACTTTATCCCATGGCATGCATGGTACAAGAGGGCATAATTTTAAGGTGATTGGAGGATGTGTATGGGGAGATTTCAGATCGAGGTTCTTTACACAGAGAGTGGTCGATGGGTGCAATGGTGCATTTGATAGAATCTTGGTTAGGCACATGGATGATAGTAAAATGAAGGGTATGTAGGTTAGTTTGATCTTACAGTCGAGTAAAAGGTTGGCATGGCATCATGGCCGAAGGGTCTTGTGCTGTACTGTTCTGTGTTCTATGTTCCGTATGGCAAACTGGGTAATAAGCTGGGTACTAAATTCCTGAAGAACGGCTCATGCCCGAAACATCGACTCTCCTGCTCCTTGGATGCTGCGCTTTTCCAGCAACACATTTTCAGCTTTGATCTCCAGCATCTGCAGTCCTCACTTTCTCCTAATAAGCTCAGATCAGTGTAAAAGGATATGGCATTCAGGAGGAGCTAGTCAACTGGATACAAATTGGCTTGATGGTAGGCGACAGAGGGTGATGGGAGACGTGTCGTTTTTCTGACTGGAGGCATGTGACCAGCGGTGTAGTGGGTCCAATATTGTTTGTCATTTGGATACATAGTTTGGATGGGAATATTGGTTTCCTGGTAAGTAAGTGTTTTGGGTGATACTGCAATTGGTGGTAAAATGGACAGTGAAGAAGGCTGTCTGTGGTTCAACAAGATGAACAGTACTGCTGGGATAGTGGGCTGAAGAACAGCAGATGGAGTTTAATTAGATAAATGCAAAATGTTCCATTTTGGTAAAATAACCCAGAGTGGGACTTGTAAAGTTAATGTTCGGGTCTTGGATAGTGTTGTCAGTCAGAGACCCATGGCAGAGCATTGAGAGTAAGGGCTGGGATGTCAAGGTGCTGCCTGACCTGCTGTGTTTTTCCAGTACCACGATTATCTAGACTCTGGTTTCCAGCATCTGCTGCCCTTGTTTTTACCATGTTACATCTGTACAAGACACTGGTGAGGTCACCGTAAAAGCATTGCTGATATGTAGGAAGAACTCATCAGGTTCACTTACCTCCTTTAGTGAAGAATATCTGACATTCTAACCTGGTCTGGCTAACATGTGACTCCAGACCCACAGCAATCTGGTTGATCCTGTGCTATCTCTGGGCAATTCGCATTGGGACAAAGGGTGCTGGTCCAATCAGTGACACCCACATCCCATTAATGAATAAATTAAAATACACGTGTCCCTCCCTATCTCTGCAAACCCCTCCATCTTCAGCAATCTGTAATGGCTTTGTAACACCGTTCAGACCCGAATCACTCTCTGTAACACTCTCACCACCTCCAGCACCATCACTTCTCCCTCTTCCTGTCGTATCATTAAACCCTGATCATGATTCCCATTCAAACTGCCCTCCTCCTGCTAGCAGACCCTTTACAATCCCTTTAACACTTACTCCGCAAATATTCTCTTACTTCAGGATGTTAAGTCGTTTTTGGTGATCGTCTTAGCCTCATAGTCTAATATGATCCATTTTGTCCTGAATGAGGGATGGGTGGGAATTTCTTGCTGAGGTTTTATCTGTTTCAATGGAATGTCCTTCTGTTGAGTATGTTTCACTGTCCGTCAAATGTTTTCCATTATTCAGTTTGTTTAGCTTGTTTGTCTTGGTCAGTTCTCCTCTCAACCTCATGTAACTGGCTATTTTTGTTTTTAGTTTTAATTTGTCCTTTCTGTGATTCACTTTAAAAGTTTAAATTCCTTTAAACAGAACTTTATCACAATTTCCCAGAGGATCTCACCAGGTGACATTACACAGTCACTAAGTTCCATCACACAATGGTCGGTCTGACATAGTTACATCCCTAGCCAGTTGCACAATCTGTTATCAAAGAAACATTGAAAAAAATCTCCCAACCCCACTTCCAATATCACTGTTGTCAGTGTGATTGACAAGATTATACGAAAATTGAAGATTCACTGAATTATCCCCAAGCCTTTGTTAACAATTTCAATGAATTCCTGTTTAATGCAGTGATGAGCAATGGAATACTGTTCGTTGGCTAAAACTGCTCTGTTGCTTGTGTCCTTGGCACGTAGTAGCCAGTATTTACATTCAGATTGACTCTACTTCATGATCTGTGGTGAAATGCTTTCGCCTTTGTTATCCATTATTGTTAGTGTTACCCATTTTGCCTGAGTTTGCACAAGATTGTGAAACAATTGAATATTTTTGTTCACCCTGTATCCATGTCTCCCTGCTGTCTACATCTCTTTTATCTGAGTCTTAACTACATCGATCTTATTGCAGCAACGTTGTCTATTCAAAATAAAACATAACTTACTCTTTCCCACAATTTTCCGTCATGAATCTATCACTGATGTACAATTTTAGTTAAACTCTGTCCCATCCTGTTCTTTACTGCTTGTCTTCAGACACATTCCATGCTGTTCCGATGCTACACCTTTTCTCTTTGGATTTGGGAAGCTCCTTTCACCTGAACCCTTTCCCTGCATCCTCTCTGTCAGTTGAAAGCTCTGTCCATAAACCTACCAACATGATTGGCCAGGACACTGATCCCAGCACGGTTCCAGTGGGACCATCCAAACAGATTATTTTTTTTAAAATCAGGTATGGGATGTAGGTATCTCTGGTTGATCAGCCTTTCTTGCCCAGCCCGAGCTGCCCTTAAACTGAGTAACTTGCTCGGTCATTTCAGAGGGTCATTGAGAGGCAAACACTTTGCTGTGAGTATGTCATGCAGACCACGTGAGGATGGGCAGATGTCCGTCACGAAAGGACAAGTGTTTGGGTTTTTTGGTCTAACATTTATTTGTGGATTGTTAATTACTATTTTTAAAATTATTGATTTCAAATTCCACCATTTCTGATGGTGGGATTCCAGCCTGCATCCCTTGAACATTAGCTGAAGTTTGGGATGCATGCTCTAGCAATAATACCACAAGGCCATCACTTCACCTGCTCACAGGTTGCTCATTCCTGACCGGTTATACCAGTGCATCATGAAGAAAAACCTGTTCTTCCAACACAATGATGTGTTCCTGATATCTTCCAGGACTCTGGTGATATCACTTTGTATCTCACTCTTGCTCTTGCTCTCGCTTTCTTTCTGTCTCTCTGTCTCTCTTCTTGGTCTCCAGATTTTCCACATCTCTATGTCTTCAATAATTTGTAACTTCTATAACAGTTCCTTTCTCTGTAACCTCCTCCTAGCCCAATAGTTCCTCCACATATTTGAAATGTACTGCATTTCGGACTACCATCCCTATCGCTGTAACGTGCTTCAGTGTTTACAACATTCCTTATCTCGGTAGTCTCCTCCTCCAATAAATGGAGACAGTGGCATGCAGCACGGAAACTGTTCCTTCAGCCCAACTAGTCCATGCTGACCGGAGTCCATGAACGAGTTGCGTTTCCCTGTATTTGACCCGTATCCCTTCAAATCTTCTCCTCCCCCATGTACCTGCCCAACTTTTACATGATGTAATTGTACTGTTTTCTATCATTTCCCCTGGAAGCTCATTCCATAACTGCACCATCCTCTGTGTAGAAAGTTTTCTCCTAAAATCTCCTTTAAGTATTTCCTCTTCCATCTCATATTTATGCCCATTAGAACACAGAACATGACAGCGCAATACAGCCCCTTCTCTCTTCGATTTTGTGCCAACCTGTAGACCCAATCTGAAGCCAATCAAACCAACACCATTCCAACTCTTGTCCATATGCCTACTCAAAGACCGTTTAAATGCCTTTAGAGTTGAGCCCGACTATTCTGAGTAAAGAACCTACCTCTGGCATCTCTCCCATATCTATTTATTCATATTAATATCTACCTCAATTTAAAGCTATCTCTCCTCGTGCTAGGCATCGCCATCCAAGAGGAAAAACTCTCACTGTCCAACCCATCTCTCCTGCTGATTATCTTATATATCTCAATTAATTGACCTCAAACACATTCTCTTGAACAAAACAGCTTAAAGTCTCTCAGCCTTTCCTCATAAGACCTTCCCTTCATACCAGCTAACTTCCTAGTAAATGTCCTCTAAATCATTTCCAAAGCTTGCACATCGATCCTGGATGACCTGAACAAATGTGGCCCTCGATCCCCCTCGATAACTGTATTCCCTGCGCACTATAACCCGTGTTCTATCCGGACTTTCATCAACAAACTTTTTAACAATAACACCTATGCTCTTACCGAAATAATTTCTGTAAATGATGCATAACAGTGAATCTAGTAATGTTCCTTATTGCACACCGCTAGCGATAGGTCCGTTGTCTGCACAACAAGCCTCTCCCAACACCCTCTGTCTCCTACTGTCAAGCCAATTTTGTATCCAGTTGGATAGCTCTCCCTGTGATCTAACCTTACTAACCAGTGTTCCACGCTAAACCCTGTCCAAGGCTTTGCTGTGGTCAGTATAGACAACGACTCCTGTTCTGTCACCATGTATATTCTTAGTCACCTCTTCAACAAACTCATCGAGGAGAAAGTGAGGTCTGCAGATGCTGGAGATCAGAACTGAAAATGTGTTGCTGGAAAAGCGCAGCAGGTCAGGCAGCATCCAAGGAACAGAAGATTCGACGTTTCGGGCAGAAGCTCGAATCTCCTGTTCCTTGGATGCTGCCTGACCGGATGCGCTTTTCCAGCAACACATTTTCAGCTCTTCAACAAACTCAGCCAAATTTGTGAGACACTACTTGTGCAGGCTTCCAGCTCATTCCCCGTGGCTGTCACTGATAAGAATACCTCTTTAAGGGGCACTTCTTCCTGATTTACCCCCAATGTCCTCAGATATACATGATTAGCTCCAGGGATTTGTCTATTTTTTACGCATTTTAAAATCTCCAACAACTCTTGTTCTGATATACAGAGTCTTTTGAAGACTTTATTTCCCTGACTTCCCCAGTTTTTAAGTTCTGATGTGAAATTTTCGTCAAGGATCTCACTCATTTCTTGTGGTTCCACAAATGGATTATCCCATTGATCTTCAAGGGGACACATTCTGTGCCTAGTTTATCTTCTGTCGTTAATATTCATGTAGAATCTCTTTGAATTTTCCTCAGCATTACCAGCCAAAGTTTTCTCAGGTCTCCTTTTTGCCCTCCTGCTCTCCCACTTCAGTGTATTACTGTACCCACAATGTTCTTTGAGGAATCCAGCTGGCCATATATGACATGGACCGCCTTTTTTCTTGACCAGAACCTTAATAATCCCAGTCATCCAGAATTTTCTACTTGTAATCAGCCTTGTCCTTCATACTAACAGAAATATCCTCACCCTGAACTCTCATTTTATCTTTCTTTTGAAAGCTTCCCACCTGCCTGAGGTCCATTTACCTGCAAATAATCTCCACAATCAACTGTTAAAAGCTCTTGACCAATACCTTCTGGATTTGGGCAGGCCAATGTTGATGTTTCACTTATGGACCAGGCCTGTCCTTTTCCATAACTGTTTTCAAACTAATATAGTTGTGGTCACTTTGTCAAATTGCTCCCCAACTAACACGTCAGTCCCTTTCCCTACCTTGTTTCCCAAGGGGAGGTCGGATTTTGCCCTTTTCCCCAGAGGGAGGGCAATTAACCAGTGGTAATTGTGCACATCAGTACACATGACATGAGGTCTTTACAACCTACATCATCTCTGTAATCTGATCCATTCCCTAAATAGTCCCTGTCAGTATAAACCAGCACTGTCCTACCACTATCCTTATCCCTGTAAACTGCTCCATCCGTCCCAACCTCCCCATCTCCATGAACTCCTGCAGGTCCTACAGCTCTCCACATTTCTGTAACCTCCTGTGGGCCTATGGTCCTCCCTCCCTGTCAAACCACCTGCAGTCCCCATATCCCTCCCAATCTGGCTCCTCTGCTCCAGATCAGACTATTGCTGTCTCTGTGAACACCTCCACTCCTGACAAATCTTCCCATTTGTGTAACCTCGGTCCGACCCCATACTCTCCAGCTTCCTGAATCCTCTTCCTGCCATTGCATTCAAAATCATGTTTGTGTAAAATCAAACAGTGTTTAAACCTTCCTCAACTCAGAAACCTGTTGCAAAACACCTAAACTGTGAAACCTTTCATTTCGCAACAATCCTCCCTCCCTCCCTCCTCAAATGCGTTCATTATCATGTACCCTCCTAATTACTGAATCCTCCTTTTGGCACTGCAAGCCTCCGAGTGTCTGCAAAATCCTCCTGTCCTGATATCCCTCCCTGTCTCTATAACCCCCACCATCCAGTGCCATTTTGGGGAACGTGGCAGAGAAGGGAAGATTTGTAGAGTCCGGGCCATGTTACGGAGGGAGAATCCTGGGAATTACAGATTTGGTCTAATGTCTGTGGTGTGCAGATTATTGGAGAGGACTCTGACAGACAGGATTTATGACTATTTGGAAAACCATAGTTAAATTTTAGACAGTCAGCACGGGTTTGTGAGGGGCAGGTCATGCCTCACAAACCTTATTGAATTCTTTGAAGATATGACAGAATATGTTGAAGCTCATACAGAAAATAAGGAGGCATGGGATACAGGGAGGTCTGTCTGTCTGGATACATGATTGGATGGCCCAGAGAAGACAGAGGGTGGCAGCAGATGGACAGTATTGAGCCTGGAGCTCAGTGACCAGTGGTGTTCTGTAACAGTCGGCTTTGGGACTCTGTTCTGCTCTCTGTGATTTTTATGAAAGACTTGGATGTGGATGTTGGAGAGTGGGTTAGTAAGCTTTCCAATCTGGTGGAGTTTCATTCTGGAAGGTGGAATTTGAGTACAGAATGCAGGGTGAAAGGCAGAATGCTTGGTCGTATGGAGGATCAGAGAGATTAAGGGGTCCATGTTGATCGATTCCTCAAAGTTGCCACGCACGTTGATAGGGTTGTTAAAAATGCATACGTTGTGTTGGCTTTCCTTAGCAAGGGGATTTATTTGAAGAACAGTGAGGTTTTACTGCATCTTTATAGCATTCTGGTGAGACCACACTTGGAATATTCTGTTCAGTTCTGGTCCCGTCTTTACAGGAAGGATGTGCAAATTTTCGAGAGCGTACACAGGAGATTTACCAGGATGCTGCCTGGAATGGTGGGCATTTCTTATGAAGAAAGGCTGAGGGAGCTAAAGGCTTTTCTCTTTGGCGTGAAGAAAGGGGTGGGCCAAGGTGGTAGAGGTGAGCAAGATGATGTGAGGCACAGAGTGAGTGAATAGTCAGAGACTTTTTCTCCTTTGGCATAAATGGATATTACAAGGGGCTGTAATTTTAAGGTGAATGGAGGATGGATAAAAGGATAGAGAATGGTAGGTGGTTGGAATGCACTGACAGTGGTGGTGGTAAAATTAGATACTTTCGGGACATTTAATAGACTCTTGGATAAGCACGTGGATGATAGCAAAATTAAGCTTATGGAAGTTAGTTTGGTCTTATAGTCGGATAAAATGTTGGCATGGCATCATGGCCGAAGTGTCTTGTGCTGTACTGTTCTGTGTTCTACATTCTATATAGTAAATGGGTAATAAGCTCAAATCATTGTAAAGGGATATGGCATTCAGGAGAAGCTAGTCAACCGGATACAAAATTGGCTTGATGGTTGGAGACAGAGGGTGATGGGAGGTCCCGTGTTGTTTGTCATTTGGGTAAATGGTTTCCTGGTAAGTAAGGTTTGGGTGATACTGAAATTGGTGGTAAACTGGACAGTGATGAAGGTTATCTGTGATACAACAGGATGAATAGTACTGCTGGGATAATGGGCTGAAGAATAGCAGATGGAGTTGAATTAGATAAATGTGAAGTGTTCCATTTTGGTGAAACAAACCAGGGTGGGAATTGTACAGCTGATGTTCGGGCCCTGGGTAGTGTTGTCAGTCAGAGACACGGGGATGCAGGTAGACAGTTCTTTGAAAGTTGCATCACAGGCAGGCAGGCTGGTGAAGCAGGCGTTTGGGATGGTTACCTTCACTGGGCAGAGCATGGAGAGTAGGAGTTGGGATGTCATGTTGTATCTGTACAAGACATTGGCCAGGCCACCATAAATGCATTGCTGATCAGTTGGAAGAACTCACCAGGTTCACTTCCCTGCTTTAGGGAAGGACAACAAATATTCTCACCTGTTCTGGCCAACATGTGACTCCAGACCCACAACAAGAGGGCTGACTGAGCTGTTCTCTGGGGAATTAAGAGTGGGGTCAAAGAATGTAAGTCCAGGCAGTGACACCCACATCCCATAAATGATTAAATAAAAATACATATGTCCCTCCCTACCTCTGCAAACCCCTCCAGCTGCAACACTCATACTTAGTTTGAAACACACTTCAGGCCCTGACCACTCTCTGTAACACTCTCACCACCTCCAGCACCTTCACCTCTCGCTGTTCCTATTGTGACATTATACCCTCACAGGGATTCCTCTGCCAACTGCCCTCCTGCTCGCAGAACCTTTGCAACCCGTTTAAAACTTACTCCTAAAGCACACTCGCACTTCAGGATTTTAAGTACTTCTCAGCCTCATAATCTAATATGACCCATTTTGTCCTGAGTGAGGGACAGGTGTGAGTTTCTTGTTGAGGTTTTGTCTATTTCAATGGAATATCCTTTTTTTGAGTGATTTACACTGTTCCTTCAAATGTTTACCACTGTTCATTTACGCACACACATGTTTCAGTCTGTTCAGCTTGGTCAGTTCTCCTCTCAAACTCATGTAATTGGCAATTTTTGTTTTTAGTTGTAGCTTGTCCTTTCTGTGATTCACTTTAAAATTTTATATTTCTTTAAAACGCACTTTATCACAATTTCCCAGAGGATCTCTCCAGTTGACATTACTCATTCACTATCTTTCATCACACAACGGTCGATCTGACAGAGCCAGTTGCACAATGTATTATTTAAAGAAACACAGAAAAAAATTCACCGAACTTCCCTTCCAATATCACTGTCGTCAGTGTGATTGTCAAGATTATACGAATTTTGAATTTTCAGTGAATTGTCATTCTGCCTTTAATAAAAATTCCAACGAGTTCCTCTTTAATGCAGTGATGAGCAATGAAATGCTGTTCAGTTGTCTAAAACTGTTCTGCTGCTTGTGTCCTTGGCAAGTAGTAGTCAGAATTTACATTCAAACTGACTCGATTTCATGATCTGATGCCAAATGCTTTCTCTGTCATGCCTTTGTTACCTTTTATTGTTAGCGTTGTCCACTTTGACTGAGTTTGCGCAAGGTTGTGAACTATTGAATATTTGTGTGCACCTTTTTTCACCCTGTAACCATGTCACCCTGGTGTCTAACTCTCTTTTATCTCTGTGTCACAAATCCATTTACCTTATGGCAGAGACTTTGTCCATTCCACACAAAAAACCCATAATTTACTGTTTCCTACAATTTGCTGTCACAAAGTGATTTGCTGACGTACAGTTTTAGTTAAACTTGGTCCCATCCTGTTAATTTCTGCTTGTCTTCAGCCACATTCCATGCTGTCCCAAAGCTTCACCTTTTCTATTTGAATTTGGAAAGCTCCTTTCATCTGAACCCTGTCCCTGATTCTCTCTGTCAGTTTAAAGCCCTGTCCCTAAACCTACCAACGTGATTGCTCAGGACACTGGTCCCAGCACACTTAGAGCAGGACCATCCGAATGGTTTATTTTTAAACTCAGGTATGGGATGTGGGTGTCTCTGACTGACCAGCCTTTCCTGCCCAGCCCTAGCTGCCCTTGAGCTGAGTAACTTGCTCAGCCATTTCAGAGGCAAACACTTTGCTGTGGGGATGTCGTACAGATCACGTGAGGATGGCAGATGTCCCCAAGTGTATTTTTGATGATCAAACATTGTTTTGGACATCAGCAATGATTTCGTACTTATCCATAGATTGTTAATTGCAATAATACAAAAAATGATGATTGCAAATTCCACCATTTCTGATGGTGTGATTTAAACCTGCCTCCACTGAACATTGGGTGAGTTTTTGGATACATGCTCTCGCAGTAATACCACGAAGCCATCACTTCACCTGCACAAAGGTTGCTCATTCCTGAGCACTGATACCAGGGCATCAGGAACCTAAACCTGTTCTTCCTACATGATTGTTTCGTTATGAAATCTTCCTGCCCTCTGGTGATATCACTCAGTCTCTCTCCATGTGGTATCCCTCACTGTGTGGGTCTAATTGCTGCCTCTGTCAGCGTCTCTCACTCTTGCAACTACTCCAGATCCTGAGACAATTGAAGTCTTCACTCCGGAGAGACAGGACAGCACAGGCAAGGGATGGAGTCAGGGTTTTTCAGATCTCTGTTGGACTTAGTGCCATTCCCTATGTGTATCCCTCACGAGATCACTCTAATTTCCCAAACTGTCTATTCCTCTGACTCCTATAGGTAGTCAGGAAGGTCCTGACTCAATAGACTTCCCAGCTGCTGGCTGTCTCGTCCATCGCCACATTGAAGATGGTTGATCAGCCAGGGAGACAAAGGGAAGGGGAGATTTGGAGTCTTAAATAAATCCTGCAGTGAGGTAAGATCACTCACAGTGAACAGAGCAGAGAGCAAAGACAGAGCTCCAAACATCGGCTAACAAAACATGGCACAGATACAGTGTTGGAGAGGGAGCACAGTACAGACACACCCCAGGCTCAATCAACACCCCTATAGTAAGTTCTGTTGTGCTAAGACTCACTACTCTGCAACACTCTATCTATGGCATGTCTTGGTGACTAGTGTCTTCAATAATTTGTAACTCCTACAACAGATACAGTCCCGGTAACCGCCTCCCTTCCCTCTCCTCCCTCCACATACTTGAATTATGGTGCATTCCAGCCTACCATCACTATTAATATAATTTGCTTCAGTGTCTATTATGTGCCTTATCTCAGTAGTCTCCTCCTCCAATAACATGCAGCACGGAAACGGTTCCTTTGATCCAACTAGTCCATGCTGACCAGAATCCCTGAACGAGTCCCGTTACCCTGCACTTAACACAAATCCCTTCAAACCTTCTCCTCTCCATGTACCTGGACAAATGTCTTTTACATGTTGTTATTGTACTTTTCTCTACCACTTCCCCTCAAAACTTATTCCATAGCCGCACCATACTCTGTGTGGAAAATCTTCTCCTCCTAATCCTTTTAAGTTTTTTCCTCTGCCATCTCCTACTTATGCCCTCGAGAACACAGAACATAGAACATGACAGTGCAGTATAGGCCCTTCGACCCTCAATGTTGCGCCAACCTGTGGAAACAATCTGAAGCACATCTAACCTTCCCTATTCCATTCTCATCCATATGCCTATCCAATGACTGTTTAAATGCCCATAAAGTTGGCGAGTCTACCACTGTTTCAGAGCTGAAAATGTATTGCTGGAATAGTGTGTTGCTGATGAACGGCTTATGCCCGAAACGTCGAATTTCCTGTTCCTTGGATGCTGCCTGACCTGCTGCGCTTTTCCAGCAACACACTTTCAGCTCTGATCTCCAGCATCTGTAGACCTCACTTTTACCACTGTTTCAGGCCATGCATTCCATGCCTGACAATTCTGAGTAAAGAACCTACCTCTGGCATCTGTCCTATATCTATTAATTAATGTTAATATTCATTACTACTTCAATTTAAAACTATTTGCCCTCGTGCTAGGAGTCGCCACCTGAGGGAAAAGGCTCTCTCTGTCCAAACCATGTCACCCTCTGATTGTCTTATATGTCTCAATTAATTGATCTTAAACTCTTCTCTCAAACACAAACAGGTTCAAGTCCCTCAGCCTTCCTCATGACACCTTCCCTCTGTACCAGGTAACATCGTAGTAAAACTCCTCGGAACACATTCCAAATTTTTAACATCCTTCTAAAGCGGTGACTTGAACCACAGGCAACACTTCAAATGCGGCCACACCAGAGTTTTGTACAGCTGCAGCATTATCTCATGGTTCCGAAACTCATTCCCTGTCCCAATAAAAGCTCACATGCTGAATGCCTTCTTAACAAACTGGGTGGCAACTGTCAATGATCCATGTACATGGACAAAGTGATCTCTCTGCTCATCTGCACTACCAAGTTCTGCTTTACCCACATCCACCTGTTTGGTCACCTCAAAGTAGTCAACAAGGTTTGTGAGGCATGACCTACCCTTCCCAAAACCATGCCGACTATCCCTCATCAACGTGTTCATCTCCTGATGATTATAAATGCTGGCCTTTACAAGCCTTTCCAACACTTTACCCAGAATCGAAGTAAGGCTCACACTTCTATAATTACCCCGGGTTGTCTCTATTCCCCTTCTTGGTCAAGGGGACAACATTTGCTGTCCTTCTGCCTTCTGGCACTATTCCTGACGGCAATGACGACATAAAGATCAAAGCCAACGGC
This sequence comes from Hemiscyllium ocellatum, assembly GCF_020745735.1. Lineage (NCBI taxonomy): Eukaryota > Metazoa > Chordata > Chondrichthyes > Orectolobiformes > Hemiscylliidae > Hemiscyllium > Hemiscyllium ocellatum. The sequence goes on from NW_026867852.1 coordinate 341,014, forward strand.
TCAGCAATCTCCTTACTGGCCTCCCAGAGAAGCCAAGAATAAATCCCATCTGGCCCAGCGGCCCTTTTTTTGCACTTGCCAGAATTGCTAACACCTTATCCTTCTGCAGTTCAATCCCATCTAGTTATGGACTCCACTACCCTGGGGTAAAGATGTTGGTTACCTGTACCCTTCATGGTTTTATAAACCTTTATACGGTCACCCCTCAGCCACCTACGTCCAGTGGAAATGTGAAGGACAATGATATAAATATCTCTGCTCGCGTCCCTGCTACTACTTTGTCACAATGTTCTGGTATACACTTGTTCAGGACCTAGGGCTTTCTCTACCTTTGTGTTCTAAAACCTCCAGCACCACCTCTTCTGTCATGGAGACTCTTTACAAGCCATCACTGTTTCTTTCACTTTGTTTCCTAGTCTTTGTCCACAGTATGTTCTGACATGAAACGCTCATTTAGGCTCTCTCCTACCTCCTGTGGTTCGATACTTGGATGGCTTCACTGATCTTTGAGGAGCCCTAGTGTCTCTCCAGTTGCTTTTTTGGACTTGTGTGCTGTAGAAAATTCTTTGCATTCTATTTAAACCTATCTGCCACATTTATCTCATTCCCCCAGGATGCATTCCAGCTTATCCAGCCTCTCCGTTTCTGTCAAACCCTCCAGTATCAGTAACATCTTCGTCAATCTTTGCTCCATTTGCAATTTCAGGAAATGCTTCCCAGATCAGGACCATCAGAATTCTATGCAGCGTTCCAAAGCTGTGCTGATTATCCCTAATCAATCCTTGTCGTTGCAACTGCATGTAACTCCTGTCCTGCAGAATCGCTTCCAACAATGTCTGCATCGCTGACATCAAACTAATTGGTGTTGATATCCCTGACTTTCCCTTGCAGCCTTTCCTAAATAATGGCACAACCTTAGCCACCCTCCAGGCTTCCAGCTCATCACCCATGGCTATCAGTGATAGGAATATCTCTTTATGGGACCCCACAATTTCAGCCTGAGCTTCCCGCAATATCCTGGGATATACTTGATTAGTTCCCAAGGATTTGTCCATCTTATATGCATTTTAGAACCTTCAGTACCTCCTGTTCTGTTCAGTGGAGTCTTTTGAAGACGTCACTGTACCTTATTCCCTGACTTCCCCAGTATTTATCCAAGTTAAGTTCAAACGTGAAATTTTTGTTCAGGTCTCACCCATCTCCTGTGTTTCCACACTTGGATGGCCCCATTCGTAATCAAGGAGCTATATTCTTCCCCTAGTTAATTTCCTGAAGAACATACTTGAAGAATCTCTTTGGATTTTCCTCAGCCTGATCTGCCAATGATTTTTGTGGACCCCTTTGTGCACTCCTGATTTCCCTTTAAAGTTAATTACTCCACCCGCTATCTTCTTCAATGGATTCCCTTAATCCAGCTGCCTATATGTGACACGTGCCCCCTTTTTCTTGACCAGAGCCTCAATGCCCCCAATCATCAGTGTATCCCACTTGTGTCAGCATTGTCCTTCACACTAACAAAAATATGGTGACCCTGAACTCTCATTTTATCGCTCGTTTGAAAGCTCCCCACCTGCCTGACGTCCCTTTACCTGCAAATAGCCTCCACAATCAATTGCCAAAAGCTCTTCACTAATACTTTCTGGATTGCGGCAAGACGAATTTTGATATTTAACTTGTGGACCAGGCTTGTGCTTTTCCATCGCTATTTTCAAATTAATACAATTGTGCTCACTTTGCCAAAGTGTTGCCCCACTAATACCTCAGTCCCTTTCCCTACCTTGTTCCCCAAGGGGAGGTCAGGTTTTACCACTTCCTGCTGTCCAACCATTTACATTCTGACTGAGACATTTTTCTTGTACATGCCTAACAAATTCCACCCATTCAAGCTCAGGGCAATCTGGCAGTCCCAGACTAGGTTTGGCAAGTTACAATCCCTGACCATTCCAACCCTATAATTTTTACAGATATCTTAGATCTCCAGACATATTTGCTGCTCAAACTCTCGCTGACTGTTGGGGGCCTGTAGTACAGTCATATCAAACTGATGACCCAGTCTCATTTCTCAGTTGCACTATTATGGCTTCATTGGGCTTTCCCCAGGAATATCCTCTAAGTGCTGCAGTGATGTTTCACTGATCAAAATCTCCATCCCTCCTCTCTCACCTCCTGTTCTATCCTCCCTGTGGAATCTGTACCCTGGAACATTGAGCTCCCAGCTGTGTTTCTGCCATATCTATGGTATTCCAGTCCCATGTTCCCATCCATGCGCCGACTTCATTTGCCTTAATTGTTAGGCCTTTTATTTTGAAATAAATGCACTTCAATCAATCAGTTTTCCCTCAATGTCTGCTGTGCTCTTTCCTGATGCTTCTACTTAAGTTCCTGTCTTGAAATTCTGTCCCAGCCTCTACCTTCAGACTGCAGCCTGGCACCTTCCACCTCACTATGGACAACACCCTCACCTTTCATGTCATTTGCAAACCTATTAATGATACCTTCTGCTGTCACATCAGAGTGATGAATGTATGTAATAAACAGCAATGGCTCCCGCACAGCTCCCTGTGGTACACCCGTTGGTGAAAGAATTTCAATCATAAAACAGCCCTGCACCAGTTGTGGATCCTGTTTGCCAAATTGCCTTGGATCCCATTGGTCTGTTGGAACAGCCTTCTATGTGGGACCTCGTCAAACGATGTAATGAACACCATGTAACCCACATCATCTGCACAGCCCTCATCAAAATCCTCAATCGTAATTTTAAGTAAAAATCTCAGCTGAATTTGGGAAAGGATCTTACTCTAACAAATCTATGATGAGTATCCCTAATCAATCTCTGCCTTTCCAAATTTTGATTCATTCTGTTCCACAGAATTGTTCCCAATAATTTCCCTCCCCCTGCTGTCAGACTATCTGCTCTGTAATTACCTGGCCTATCCCTGCTGCTTTTCTTGAACAAAGGAATCACATTAGCGATCGTCCAGTCATTCAGCACTTTACCTGTGGCCAGCAAAGTATTAAATATATCCACCTGGGCCCCAGAAATCTCCTCCCTTACCTCCCATAGCAGCGTGGGATACATTTCATTGGGCACTGGTGATTTCTCCACCTTTTATGCCTGTGAAAACATTTAATACCTCCTCCTTAATGATCTTAATATGTTTGAGAATCTCAGCATCCCAACTGAAATCGCCAGCTACAATGTCTTTCTCCTGTGTGAATATAGATGGGAAGTATTCATTGAAGACCTCACCTACTTCCTCTGGCTCCATGTACCGATTGTCCCTTTGGTTTCTCACAGGCTCCACACTTTACCCAGTAATTCTCTTATTCTAATTATCCTGCTAAAATACCTTGTGGATTTTCCTTAACACTATCTGACAAGGATGTTTAATGACCCATTGCTTGTCCCTAATTTTTACGGAGCCCCCTTGCACAATCTATGCTTTCAAATGGCTTCACCTGAGTTTATTGCACTGCATTTTCTTCATCAAACTCATGATATCGCTTTACCAGTATTCGCTGGTCTTGCTGCCTTTACTATTCCCTTGTCAGGACCACACTGGCCATGAATTCTCACTGTATCACTTTAACTTACTCTCATTTTCCAAATATGGAACCAATTGCAGATTGTCCTCACAGACTCTGTTTGCCAGATCCTCTGTAATGATAGTGATACTGATAGGAGACGCAGTTGTGAGAGGGACAGACAAGCGACCCCAGGAGGGTGTGCTGCCTCCCAGGTACCAGGGTCAAGAGTGTCTATGCCTGAAACGTTGAATCTCCTGTTTCTTGGATGCTGCCTGACCTGCCGCGCTTTTCCAGCAATACATTTTCAGCTCAAGAGTGTCTCTGAGCGGTTACTCAACATTCTGAAGTGACAGGGTAAATACCCAGAGATCGTTGTGCACATCAGTTCACATGACATAATTTGTCAAGGGGATGGGATCCTGTGAAATATGTGCAGGGAATGAGGAAAGCAGTTAAAAAGCAGGACCTCAAGAGTTGTGATCACCGGATTACTCCCAGTGCCACGTGCCAGTGAGGATAGAAATAGAAAGATAGGCCAGATGGAGGTGTGGCTGAGGAGCTGGTGGAAGGGTAGAGTTTTCAGTTCTTGGATCATTGGGATCTCTTCTGGGGTAGAGGCAATCTGAACAAGGGGGGGAGGGGTTTGACTTGAACCAGAAGGGCACCAGTATCCCTGGGTGGAGATTTGCTTGTCTTACACTGGAGGGTTTAAACTAGTTTGGCAGGGGTTTGGGCTCTGAGTAAGAGAGGTACCATCAACCAGTCAGGGGAAAATACATCAGCCATCGAGAGCAAGTTTCCTATCCCGGATATCCGGGCACAGTATAGGGAGGGAAAAGACTTCTGGTTTAAAGGACATTTATTTCAACACACGAGGCCTGACAGGTAAGGCAGACGAGCTCAGAGCATGGATTGGCTCTGGGGAGTGTGATATTATAGCCATAACAGAAACCTGGCTGAGAGAAGGGCAGGATTGGCAGCTCAGTGTTCCAGGATACAGAAGGTACAGGCGTGACAGAAGGACAAGTAAGTGAGGAGGGGCAGCTGCCTTATTGATAGGGGAGGACATGACAACCGATACTCTTTTGGGGTGCTCAAATGAGGTCGTATGGCTAGAAGTTAGAAACGAAAAGGGGATGGTCAGTCTTCTGGGATGGTGTTCTGGACCCCCAAATAGCCAGCGGGTACGAGAGGAGCAGATGTGAAGAGACATTGAAGGTACCTATAGAAATAATAGAATAGTATTGGTTGGAGATTTTAACTTCCCCTGTTTGGCCTGACCACCCAGAGTGTAAAAGTCCTGTATGGGGTGGAATTTGTCAAATGTGTCCCAGAAACTTTCCTATATCAATAGAGAGAGCCCCATCCTACGCAGGCAGCTGAAAACGGGACCTCCCCTCAGAAAATGAGGTCAGGCAAGTGACTGAAGTGTCAGTCGGAGAGCACTTTGGGTCCAATGACCACAACTGTCCTCATTTTAACATAGTTATGGAAAAAGATTAGGCAGGTCGACAGATTAAGTTCTTAATCTGGAGCAGGGCTAATTTTGGGGCTATTTGGCAGGATCGAGCAGAGGTTGATTGGGTGAATTAAAAATCACACAACACCAGGTTATAGTCCAACAGATTTAATTCAAAGCACCAGCTTTCGAAGTCCAGGTGATCATTCTGAAAGATGAAAACTTAAGCTAAATTTGTTTGATATTATATTCCATCACACTGCAATCCTGTTGCTATAAATTCTGGGTCTGTGTATTGTGCTCGACAACCACCTGATGAAGCAGCGCTATGAAACCCAGTGCTTCCAAATAAACCCGCTGGACTGCAAGCTGGTGTTGTGAGATTTTTAACGTTGTCCATCCCAGTCCAACACCAGCTCCTCCACATCATGCTCCCATCCATTGGGTGAGTGTGTTTGAAGGAAAAGGAATGACTGGCAAATGGGAGCCTTTTAAAAGTGTGAGCTCAAGAATCCACTATGTCCCTGTTAGAGTGAAGGGAAAAGCTGTCAGGTTTAGGGATCCCTGGCTGATGGGGGATATTGAGGTTCTGTTCAAGAAAAAGAATGCTGTACACATTGTTTTCGATGTTTCCGTATCTACGTAACCTCTTCGACTTCTAAAGACACGATAATTCCGTGGAGACACAACAATCCTCTCAGGTCCCTGCAGCACTCCCGATCTGTATAACCCACTGAAAGCCTGTGATTCTCCCGATCCAGTTCTGACGAGACTCACTCTCTGTGTAACATCATCCCATCTCTCACACCCACTCTTTCAATGTAAGTCCCTCCTGTATCTCCATCCATTTACTCATCTCCATAACCTTCTCCAGCTCTTACACCGCTTCCTGTGTAAACTCACCCTCCCCTACAACCCCTCCCACTTTGGCCAAACTGGAGGAAGTTACTAATGCTTCCTTATCTGTGGAACTGTCTCCAATCGAAATTACTGCCCTTCTTGATAATCTGTCACACTCCACACACTTCATATCTAAATAATCTGCAAAAGTAAAACTTTCTATATCTCCAAACATCTTCAATCATGACTAACTGCCATATCTCTGTTTGGTTTCTGGATAGTCTGTAAGCCTCCACACAGTTCGTATCCAAATAAGTTGCAGAAGGAAAACTTCCTATATCTACAAACATCTTCAGTCACCACTACCCTCCATATTTGTGTATGGCCGCCAGTTTTTACAACCCGCTTTATCCCTGCCATCTGCTCTGTTCACCGAAAATCCTCCCTGTCCGTGTAAACCGCTCCATCCTACTAACACCCTTCTCCCTGAAAACTGCTCCATCCCTCCCAACCTCTCCATCTTCATGAACACATGTAGACCGTACAGCTCTCCACATTTCTGTAACATCCTGTGGTTCTATGTGCTCCCTTTGAAACCATCTCCAATCCCCACAACCCTCAGAGTCTGTGTTGTTTTCTCCAGATCAGACCATTGCTCTCTGTTACGTCCGACAATCCTCGTAAACCTCCCTAATGTATCTATTCATTCAGATCCCATCCTCTTCAGCCTCCTGAAACCTCTTCCTGCCATTGTAACCCTCCTTATTTAGAACACAGAACAGTACAGCACAGTACAGGTCCTTTAGCCCTCAATGTTGTGTCAATCTTTTATCCTACTATAAGATCAATCTAACCCGCAGGCCATTGAAAGAACAAAGAAAATCACAGCCCAGGAACAGGCTTTTCAGGCCGCTTCCCTCCGCTGATCCAGATTCTCTGTCTAAACCTGTCGCCTATTCCATCGCCTGTTTGGTGAAGATCTGTAACACTTTGCTCCCTACCCATTCATTCATCTGTCTGGATACATCTTAACTGACTTTATAATTCCTGCCTGTACCATCTCCACTGGCAAAATGTTCCAGGACCCCATCACTATCTGCGTAAAGATCTTTCTACCCATATCTGCCCTAAATCTTTCCCCTCTCACTGTGAACTTGTGACGCCTAGTAATTGAGTTCCACACTCTGGGGGAATATATGCTTCTTGCTATCCACCTTGTCTATACATCCCATGATTTTGCAGAGAGCAATCAGGTCCCCAGTCAACCTTCATCTTTCTAATGAAAATAATCCAAAACTATTCAATCTCTCCTTATTGATAGCACCCTCTATACCAGGCAACATCCTGGTGAACCTCCTCTGCTCCCTCTCCAAAGCATGCACACCCTTTTGGTAATGTGGACACCAGAACCGTACATAATATTCTAAACCAAAGTCCTATACAAAAAAAAAACATGACCTGACAACTCGTGTACTCAATACACCGTCCAATGAAGGAAATCATGCCGTATGCTGCCTTGACCACTTTACTGACCTGCATTGCAATCTTCAAGGAACAATGGAGCTGAATACCCAGATTTTAATTTTCCCCAGGACCTTCCCATTTACTGTATAATTCACATTTGAATTGGATCTTCCGAAATGCATCACCTCACATTTGCCCGGATTGAACTTCTTCTGCCATTTCTCTGCCCGCCTCTCCAATCTATCTATATTCTGCTGTATTATCTGACATTCCCCTTCACTGTCTGCTACTCCACCAATCTTAGTGTCATCTTCAAACTTGCTAATCAAGGAACCGATACCTTCCTCCAAGTCTACCAACATTCAGCTCCTCACCACCACCCCACTCCCCTTATAGTGGAAGGATCCTGACCCTAACAACCACGAGAGACTGACTGACCATGTCCAAGCTCCCGGACTGGGATCTGAGACTCCCCCTGACTCCCTGTGCTGGGCACCGTGACTGACTGGACAATGATACCAAACTTCCTGGGTTTGTGTTTGCACTAAACACCAAGACAATGCAGGAGGTGGGTGAGCCTGGTAGCTCTAGCTGAGGGGTAACACTGCTAAAGGCAGCGTCAGGTAAGGCAATAATTCTGTGAGCATTCAATTCAGCTCAAAGTGAGTGTGTACAGACACGGAGTGAGCAGCCCAGAGGGACAGTCCATGAGCTGGGTGTGTATCCCTGAGCACAGTGTCCTTGCAGCAGCATTGAGTGTGTACAAACACGGAGTGAGCAGCCCAGAGGGACAGTCCATGACCTGGGTGTGTCTCTGAGTACACTGTCCTTGCAGCAGCATTGCAATGAGAGCTGTCAGTCCACCCTGAGCTGCAGCATTGAAGTACAGAAGCGTACTGTCAGTAGGTCGGAGATCTGCTGAGATGGCATGGTGAGGCTGACATATGTTAGATGCCAGCATTGGAGGATATGTATTACATGCAGCTTTGGTCTGTGCAGTGTCCCCTGAGACGCTGATGTCCAAGACAGAAGGCCACAGGAGCGAGGGTCACGATACCGTCACCAGATACCAGCTCTAACATTTATGTCAAACTGTCCAAATTGAGTTTCCCCACAGTGGGAGGGAGGACATGAACCTGAAAATTAATGAGGAGAGATCTGCATGAATGTGGCTGCTGATCATAAGAAGTTATCCAATCAGCAATTGGCCACTATCTTGCTGAAATCTTGTCTTGAACTGTACAGTACAGGAACAGGCCTGTCAGCCCACTAAGTTGCACTGATACTTGATGCCTTTAAAAGTTATAAAATGTTGTAAATCATTATTCTCCCTGCTAACTCATGTACATGTCATGATACCATCATTGCTGTTGTATCTTCTTCTACAGCCTCCTCCATCAGTGCATTCCAGTCACTTCCTCATTCTGTCTGGAACACAGCAACAAAAAACTAGCTTCTCATATCTCCTTTAAACTTTCCCCCAATTACCTAAAACTTATGCTCCCTAGCAATTAACATTTCTACTCTGGGAAAAAAAAGTCTCCAACTGTCTATTCTATCCACACCTCTCATCATTTTGGAAACCTGTAACAGGTTCCACTTATGTCTAATATACTCCAAACCAGACAACATCCTAGTAAATGGTTTTCAAACCCTGTCCAATACCTTGACATCCTTTTACTGATCTGGTAATCAGTCCTGCACACAATATTCTAAATGATGCCGAAATACAGTTCTATCCAGTTGCAACATGTAACAATATTTTCCTGTCTTGCTACTTTCAGGGAACTATGGACCTGTATACCCAGATCCCTTCAATGTTGAAGCTACTTAGAGGTCTTTCATTACTTGTATATTTCTCTCCTGCAGCAGACTTTCACAAAGGTATCAATCGCAGTTGCCCATTTTAAATTACATCTGCTTTTTCTCCATCCAAGTCTCCAGCCCACGTATATCCTGCTGCATCATCTGCCAATCATCCTGACAACCCGCAACTCCCCCAATCTATTCACGCATATCCAAAACGAAACAAAATACCCTTCCACCACTACTGACTGCTATGACCAAGCAGTTCTCTGTCTATGTTACTGACTGACCGCTGATCCTATTTCACATCCCCTTCTGTATGAGCCTGCTGTAAGGAACCAAATCAAAGGCCTTGCAGAGATCCAGCTCCATGTCCTCATCAACCACTTTTGCCACTTTCTCAAAATATTCAATCACGTTTGTGTGACACAATTTTTCCCACACAAAGCTGTGTTGCCCATCGTGAATATGTACATATTTTTTCCAAATGTGATTCAGTCCTATCACTTAGAATCTCCAAGATTTTCCTTCCGTCTGATGTAAGGCTCTCCGAGCTGAAATGCCTGGAATTATCCGTGTTGCCGTTCTACCAAGGAACGAAGTGGCTATTTTCCAGTTCTGTGGAACCTCTGCTGTCACTGAAGCGCAAACCAAGTGTGTGCACAAAGTCTCAGCAATTTACTCCCTCGATCCCTTCAGTATTCCGGGATTATTCCCATCATATCATGGAAACTTGTCATCCTTAATATTTTTCAAAACACCCAACACAGCCCCCATTTTTAATATCAGAAAGACACCGGATATCAGCATATCCATCTCTTGACTCACCACCATCCATGTCCTCCTCCTTTGTGAATACCAATACAAAGTATGTATTAAGGACTTCACCCCCTTTCTCCAGCTCCATGCGTTAATTCCCTCCTTTGTCGTTGATCAGGCGTACTCTTTCCTTGGCTACTCTGTTCCTCCTAATAAACTACTTTGGCATTTTCCTTAATCCTGTTTTATAAAGACGTTTCATCGTGCTTTTTCGTCCTCCCAACTCTTTTTCTTTACGTTTTTCCTGCCTGTTATCATGTCTTTCAAGGCTTCTGAGTGTCTTCAGTTGCCAAACTCCTAGATGTGCTTCGTTTTTCTTTTTGACTGAACTGACAATTTCTCTTGTCCTTAAACTTTCCCAAACCTTGCCATCCTTACCACCCTGTCTCCATGACCAGATCTCACATCCCTGAATATAGTAACATCGAGAAGGGTCTGATGGGCTTTTCAGACAATTCTCCCAGATACATCACAATAGCCCTTATTGTTGTGGTCCTTTAATCTTTAATTGAAACTCAGAACCATATACAAACCTTCGACAGTTTCTATTGCTTGCCTTTTATATTCCTTATTTTACTTTTCCTCCTTTGGTCTGAAAAGAAATCTGCTAAAGATGACTTGATATTTCTTGACAGCATCATTTCACAAACACTGTTTGCTTTCTAATTTCGTACTGGATCTAACCCCTCCACATTCCGCACTCCTCTCGGCATTCTGTAGTATTACGTTCCCGTTGTGTGATGTAAGGTTTCCTGTTCTGTCTTTGTATTTCTAGATTTCAAGGGAGCTCTGGATTTAGCTGCCTGACCCTTTTCACTTTATGAGAACACATTTTCTTAGAACCACTTTAATCTCCTCTCAGCCTACGGCCACTGTTCTGATTCTGATTTATCTTCTAGTTACTTGTTCCTGTTTACTTAAAGAAATAAGGTCAGACAGTATCTTTTTAGTCTAGCTTTGTCCTTTACAATAGTTGTGTTAAAATCAAATGAATTATGATCACTATTCCCTAAATATTGTCCTTTTCTTTCCAGATGGCAATGGTAATGACTGCGGATGGTGCTAACTGAGGAAATGTCAATGTATTCATACCTGCTGCTGAGTGTCGGTGGTGGAGTGAGGGAGTCGTTGCCGATGTGGACCTTTTGATAGTGGAATCACTGACATCTGTCCATTACTTGCTGCTGGTGCTGTCAGAATACAAGTCGTCCCGCTTTGCAGCAGAAAGCAGTAAGAGTTTTGCCAGGTTGTCCCTCATCTCGTGGTCTGGCTGGTGATGCTCCCAGCATGTTCTGCATTCAACACTAACCGAGTTACTGTAGAGTGGGAGATATATTGGGCCGTGATGGTTACTGGAGAGTGGGAGGCAGGTTGGGCTGTGATGGTTACTGTACAGTGGGAGGTATGTGGGCCCGTGATAGTTACTGTACTGAGGGAAGTATGCCAGGCCGTTATGGTTTCTGTACAGTTGGAGGTATGTGGGGCCATGATGGCTACTGGTCATTGGGAGGTATATGGGGCCGTGATAGTTACTGTACAGCGGGAGGTATGTCGGGCTGTGATGGTTACTGTACAGTGGGAGGTAAGTCGGGCCGTGATGTTTACTGTACAGTGGGAGGTATGTCGGGCCGTTTCGGTTACTGTACAGTGGGAGGTATGTGAGGCCGTGATGGTTACTGTGCAGTGGGACGTATATCGGGCATTGCTGGTTACTGTATAGTGGGAGGCATCTCGATCCAGGAAGTTGCAGACTCTGAGTTGTACAGAATATGATTGCGCTGCTGCCGATGAGCCATTGTACCTCATGGATGCATCGTCATTGATTGCTTAATCTGTTTAAATCTGTACCATTCAGTATGTCATGGTGAGGAGGGTCTACAAAATGTGAAGTTAGCCCTTGCTTCCCATAAGGACTGTGCAGTGAACATTGTTACCGATATATGAAATGGAGGGGTGTATCTGCAGCAGGCAGATCAGTGATGATATGGTCAATTATAGGTTTCCCTTTTATTGGTTCCCCATAACCTGCCACAGAGGAGTCTAGCAGCCACAGGATCCAGCATCAATGCTGAGCACTATCATTATATTAGATTCCATACAGTGTGGGAACGGACCCTTCGGCCCAACCAGTTCACACCAACCCTCTGAAGAGCACCCACTACCATGGCCAATTCACCTGAGCTGCATTTCTTTAGACTGTGGGAGGAAAACCACGCAGACACAGGGAGAATGTGTAAACTCCACACAGGCAGTTGCCCGAGGTTGAAATGAAATCTGGGTCCCTGATGCGTTGAGGCAGCAGTGCTAACCACTGAGCCATCATGCGGCCCTATACTGACTATATACCAAGGAGCTGCCCTCTTCTGCCTGGCCGTGCCCTTTCGGGGGACAGAACCTCCCAGAGATGATGGTGATGTTACCTAGGACATAGTCCTGATCACATAATCTTGCTTTCCAGACAATATCTGATTGTTGCTTGATTAGTCTGTGGGAAATATACAACAGGTCACTTTTACACTTTGTATAATGAAGAGTTAATATCACTTTATTTCTTATATATTTTAAAATAAACCAAACATCATTGTTTCTTTTCACTTGAAAGCAATTGAAATGAACAATAATTGATTTACCAGAGCGCACACCTAACTATTACAGTTCAGTGACTATAGTAAACAGCTGATTCATGTTCAGTTCAGTGAACACACCATCTTGCAGGCAGCAAAGATGCTCGAAATGACATTGAGAAAAAACCTACATTCAGACACAGTATTATTGGCCCTCACCATGACCTCCAAAACACTGGCCATCTCCAAACTCTGTCCAGAGAGCTTCCAAACTGGAGCTGGGCAGTTACTGACATAATCCCTCACAATAGACTGGTTAGAGACATACCTGAACAACGGGAAGAGGTGTGCGAGGCAGACTGGTCAATGGGCTAGCACATGGCGCTGGTTCAGACGCAGTTCAACATTTGTAACAAATATCAATAAACAGCCATGTCTTACAAGTATATTCCTTCTGGTGTGCCACCTAAACTCTGTAATTCTGAGCCTTGGACCCGATCCTGAATGAAGGTGTTATAAAGGTGATGGACTCTTGCAGCAAATAGCATCTTACATTGAATCCCTCATAAACCACATGCGGTGTATGTTAGCCCCACAATGTTAGTATCCAAACAGAATTGTACAGCTCCATTGATGGCCAGTATGATCCCAGCCCAATGTCCTTGTGTGTGACTTGAGCTGGAAATGTCTGTGTAAATGTTTGCAGCATTGTTCTAACCATTAGCAGCAAAGTCTCTTTACTGAAGGTCTAACATCCTTTCGTAATACCAACTTTTAGATTGTCCAATAAAAACAAAATCCCCCCTTTATTCAGTTCATTTTTATACAAATATGATGAAAGAAGTGCACAACTCACAGTAAGGATCATTGAAATGTTGAGTCTCATTTCCACACCCAAGACCAATTATTATTAAGTGCAAGGACTTTGAAAATATGCAATTATTTTTCCTTGTATTAATGTTGTGAACTAATAGTCGACTTTCCTGCTCCTCAGATGCTGCCTGGAAGGCTGTGCTTTTTCAGAACCACACTTTTTGACTCTGATCTTCAGTATCTGCAGTCCTCACTTTCTCCCTGGTATTACTTACTCATAATCATTTTTGTGGGAACAATTTCACTGTGTGTTTAAACATGTTAGTCAGATATGAGAACATTTTGAATTGTTTATGTCTGTCTCAGAGCTCAGTAATGTTGGGTGTGAATGTCAATGTCTGTGTGATGCTTGGTATTTAGGCCAAGCCTCTGAGAGTCTGACAAATTATCCCTTCAGCTGTTCACAACAAGCAAGTTACGGACTGAACCCAACCAGCCTGAGCTCTCAAAACCCAAAGCATAGTGTCTAGCATTGGGCATGTTTGGACAATATTTTTCATTTTAATTTATTCATAGAATATGATTGGGCCAGTATTTATTATCAATCGCTTGTTGCCCTTGAGAATGTGGTGGTGAGCTGCCGCACTAAACCACTGCAGTCGATGTGCTGTCGTTAGACTTACAATACCATTCGAGAGGGACATTGAAACAGTGACACTGAAGGAACAGCAATATATTTCCCAATCAGGGTGGTGGGTGGCTTGTATCAGAATGTGAACATGGTCAGGCATCCATATGTCTGCTTCCCTTGTCGTTCTTGATGGTTGTGGTTTCGGAGGTACGTTATAAGGAGTCTTGGTCAATTTCTGCAGAGCACCGTGTAGATGGCAGGAATTGCTAATACTGAGTGTCAGTGGATGAGGCATGAAGCTGCACTCACACAGGCAAATGGGGAGGGTGAGGTTATTTCATCATACACACACATTCAACATGTGTCTTAGAGAGAGGGGACAGGCTTTCAGAAATCATGAGGTAAATTATTAGATTAGATTACTTACAGTATGGAAACAGGCCTAATAAGTCCACACCTACCTCCGAAGAGAAACCCACCCAGACATGCTCCCCTACATTTACCCCTTCACCTAACAATATGGGCAATTTAGCATGGCCAATTCACTTAACCTGCACATCTTTGGACTGTGGGAGGAAACCGGAGCAAACCCACGCAGACACGGAGGGGATGCGCAAACTCCACTCGGACATTTGCCCGAGACAGGAATTGAAGCCAGGTCTCTGGCGTTGTGATGCAGCGGTGATAACCACTATGCCATCGTATTTATGCAGGATTCCTAGCTCCTGACAAATTCTTGTAGCCAATTAACTTCCATATGTCAAAATGTGTGCCGCTGGAAAAGCACAAGAGGTCAGGCAGCATCTGAGGTACAGGAGAATCAATGTTTTAGCATAAGCCCTTCACAGGAATGTGTAATGAAATTATATGATCAGTCCAGTTCTGGTTTACAGTAATCCCTGGGATATTGCTCGTTGGATGTTCAGTGATGGTGGTGGCATTGACCGTTAGAGGATGTGGTTCAGTTCTGTATTGTTAGATGTAATTGTTATCTGGAAGTAGTCCTTGTCACTGTTAAGCACATACCTGCATATTTCCAGGTCCTTGTTGCATTTGGATAAGGATTGCTTCAGTATCTGAGTAAATTACGAATGGTGGTGAACATTGTCCAATCATTGGCAAGTATCCCAACTTGTGACTTTAATGTATAGGGAGGGCCATTTATGATTGGGCCTAGGGCAGAGAGCACTCTTATAGCTCACTGAGCTATACTGTCCCTCTCTCTGGGTTAGGAAATTGGCTTCTAGTTCCACCGGCTCCAGAGGGACCTAACAACATATCTGAGCAGAATAATGTTACAGGATCTTCCCCAATGAGCTGAGCGAGGACTTGTTTAGCTGAATCAGTTGGACAGCTAGTTATTAATACCAACAGTGTGGATTCGTTTCCTTCACTGACTGGTGTGACTAAAGGACTGTCCTACTCAACCTCTCCCTTACTTGAGGCATGATCACTGTCCTGTTAAACTACCACCAGTTGTCTCTGTCTAATGAGAGAGCAGCCCTATCATTCTGCAGGAGTATTGTGACTTACCTTTCCATTTTTGATCTACAGACTTACTTCAGCACCAACACAGGGGAACTGCTGTGGAGATGGCTGGTCTCCACCAACCCCAGCCACCTTCTTTGTACCAGGTATAACTTCTGCCAGTGCAGACGATTCCTATTTGCTCCAGTTTTGCCATTAATCCTGGATAGGGCACTTGGTCAAGTGCAGTTGTGACGATGTTAAAAGTGCAGTCACTGTCACCTAACCTCTAGAATTCCGCTGTGTATTTTCTTCTTGTACATCGTTAAACCAAGGCTTCAATGAGCCCAAGGTATGAGAGCCCAAACTGAGCTTTAGTGAGCAGTTTGGTGCTGAGGAAGTGCTACTTGATTCCACTGTAGATTCCAATAACATTCCAACACTTTATTAGTGATAGGGATTAGAGCAATGGGGCAGTCATTGATTGTCTGGTTGGTCTGTGTGTGTACAGGACACACCCGGATAGTTCCCCAGATTGTCAGGTATATGTGAGTGCTGTATCCCAGCAGGAACAGTTTGAATGGCATGTTTTCAGGGCCCACAGCCTTTGCATTTCCCATCCCTCCAGCCACTTGGAGATACTACACAAAATGAAATGAATTAACTGAAGATTGCTATCTGGAGAAGAATAAAATAGATCATCCCATCGATACTTCTGCCTGAACATTGCTGTGAATGTTTCAGCCTTAGCTTTTCTGTTGTGCTGAGCCCGTTCATCTTTCAGAGACGTAGTATTTGTGGATCCTCCTCCTCCAGAGAGTTGTTTGATTGACCACACAATTTACGTTGACAGCATATGACAGGATTGCAGAGATTAGGTCTGATTTGTTGGCTAGATCTGTCTGTCACCAGATGTTTATGCTATTTGGTGAGTAAGTGGTCCTGTTTGGTAACGTCACCTCATTGTGAGGTGTACCTGGTGCTGCCATTGGCAGGCCCTCCTGTATTCTCCATTGAACAAGTGTTTATCTCCTGGCCTGATGGTCAGGGTAAAGTGGAGCAGATGCCAGGCAATGGCAGTGAAAATTGTGCTGGAGTACTATTCTGCTGTTGTTGGTAATGACACAAACCACATCACACAGGCCAGTGCTGAGTACGAGATCTCTTCAAAATCTATCCCATTTAGCATGTTGATAGTATCTTTCACATGGGCGCTCACGTACACGCACACGCGTGCGCATACAGACACACAGACATACAGACACAGACACACACTAACACACACACCATTGTTCCCAATACGGTCATCAATCAATGTGTCTGCCACCAGTAGGTTTCTCCCCCTCAGTTGCCCTCCCCCCGGCCGCCATTCCCACCTACCCCCCACCAAAGACCCAGTGCAGACCCAGTCTCGCAGCTATGTCCTTTTTTGAACCACATCTTTATCAGCAGTGCTGCTGCTGAACCCGTCTTGGTGGTGGTTATGAAATGGCCCCCAGCTCTGTCAGTCTCTGAGATTCCTGCAAGTGTTGTTTAATGTGGAGGGACACTGATCCATCAGCTGAAGGAGGGCAGTCAGCAGGAGGTTTCTGTGTCAGTGTTTGATATGGCCCCGTGAGGTTGAGGGAGGGGAGTCAACAGGATGTTTCTGTGTCAGCGTTTGATCTGACACCGTGAGGCTGAGGGAGGGGAGTCAGCAGGAGGTTTCTGTGTCAGTGTTTGATGTGACACCGTGAGGCTGAGGGAGGGGAGTCAGCAGGATGTTTCTGTGTCAGTGTTTGATGTGACACTGTGAGGCTGAGGGAGGGGAGTCAGCAGGAGGTTTCTGTGTCAGTGTTTGATCTGACCGCAAGAGGTATTGTTATGTCTCTTTGTTGCTTTAGCAGTCTGGTGAACATCTCTCTCATTTCTGACATAAGCTCCAATGCATTCGCAAAGAGGAGTTTGCAGGGTCTACAGTGCCTTTTATTTTTATTACTGTCAACAGAAGTGCCTCTCCTGTGTGTGTATGACGCTGACTCTTTGGCTGTCGTGATTGGACACTCCAAGATCTCACTCCTTCAATTACTCTCTGTCTCTTGTCTGTCCATTCATCAACCAATCTATCACTGTAAATATCTGCTGAATCTTCCTCCTCCCTATCTCTTTAAACTCCTCCAAACTCTATACCCCTCCCTATATCTCTAACGCCTTCCAAACCCTACACCCCTCACTATCTCACTAATTACTGCCAAACCTTACACCCCTCCCAGTCTCTCTAGCCTACTCCATCCCCATACCCCTCTTATTTCTGTAACCTCCTCGAAACCTTACTCTATCCCCACATCTAAACTCCTCCAAAATGCCACCCCTCCCTACTTCTGCAACTTCCTCCAAACCCAACTCTCCTCTCTATCTCTCTCACCTACTCCAGCCCCCATAACAATCCCTATCTCTGCAATCTCCTACAAACCCAGATCCTTCCTTTTCTCTCTAAACTCGTCCAAATCCTATTCCACTCCCTGGCTCTCTTACCTCCTCAAAACGGAGGTCCCTCCCAACACTCTAACATCCTCCAAACCCTGCACCCTTGCCTATCTCTCTGATATCCTGCAAATCCTACACCCAATCCTGCTTCTCCAAAGTCGACTTCCCTCCTTACCTCTCTAAACCTGTCCAAATCCTATACCCTCCCTATCTCTCTGACCTACTCCAAACACCATACTTCTCCTTATCTCTCCAATACTCTCCACCTCCTTTGCCCCTCCCTATTGCTGCAACCTACTCTAAAACCAGATCCATCCCTATCTCTCTAATCACCTCCAAAACGTACACACCTCCCTATCTCTCCGACCTCCTTCAAATCCAACACCAATATCCATCTCTCTAATGCTTTCCAACTCCTTCACGCCCCACTCCCGACCTTTTTTAACCTCACCCAACCACTAGACTCTCATGATCTCTGTAACCTCCTCCAACATTTCCATACCATCCCATAATTCTGGCATTATCTCGTATCTCTACCTTTTATTATGTGTATAACCTCCATAAACACGCTTAGTTTAGTGATGGAAAGCGATAGATGCATGCCACAGGCCAAGTGTTATCAATGGGGGAAGGGCAATTACAACACAATTAGGCAGGATTTATGACGCATAGAATGGGGTAGCAAAATACAGGGAATGGGGATAATCGAAATGTAAAGCTGGTTTAAAGAACAGACATTGTGTGTCCTTGAATAGCATGCCTATATCAGGCAGGGAGGAAATGATAATGTGAGAGAACCGTGGTTTACTACAGAAATTACATCTGTTGTTAAGAAGAACAAGGAGGCTTATGTGACGATGAGACGATGGAGAATTTCAGATTAGCTAGGAAGGATTTAAAGAAAGAGTTAAGAAGAGCAAAGAGAGGACATGAGTAGTCTTTAGCAGGTCGAATAAAGGAGAATCCTAAAGCTTTGAATAGGTACGTTAGGAAGAAAATAATGACTAGGGTAGGAATAGAGCCAGTCAAAGACAGATGTGGGAAGTTGAGTATGGATTCTGTGGAGATCGGAGAGGTGCTAAACAATCATTTCTCATTGATTTTCGCTGAGGGAAAGGAGAATATTTTGGAGCAGAATGAGGTGCGAGATATTTGACGAGCAAGTGTCGAGGTTGGTAAGGAAGAGGTGTTATCAAATCGAGAAACAGTGAAAATGAAAACGTCTCCTGAAACTGATGAGATTTATTCGAGCATTCCCTGGGGCATTAGGGAAGATGTTTTCGAGCCTTTGGCTTTGATATTTGAGTCTTCATTGTTTTCAGGTTTAGTACCAGACGACTGGAGGATTGCAAATGTTTGGTCTTGTTCAAGAAGGGCACTACAGATGACCCAGGCCATTACAGACCAGTGAGCCTTATGTGTATGTAGGAAATATTTGGGAAGGATTATAAGAGTTAGGATTTATGATCATCGAGCAAGCAACAATTTGATTGCAATTAGTCAACATGGTCATGTCTCTCAGACCTCATTGATGTTTTTGAGAAGTTGACCAAGCATGTGTAAGAGGGTAAGGCCCTTAACGTGGTGCACATGGACTTCAGTAATTCCTTTGATAATATTGCACATGGTAGGCTGTTGTAGAAAATACAGAGGCTTGGGATTGAGGGTGATTTAGCAGTTTGGATTGAAACTGGCTTTCTGTAAAAGGCAGCAAGTGGTGGTTGATGGAAAATATTCAGCAGAGAGTCCGGTTACTATGGTGCGCCACAAGGATCCATTTTGGGACCACGACTGTTTGTCATTTTTATAAATGACTTCGATGCAGGCATAGATTGATGGGTTAATATTTCTACAGATGACACTAACGTTGGAGGAGTAGTGAACAGTGTGGAAATATTTTGCGGGTTGAAGGTACACTTGGACAAACAGCAGAATTAGGCTGACAGGTGGCAAATGGAGTTTCAATGCAGCTAAATATGAGGTGATTCATTTTCGGAAGAATACCAGTAAGGCCGAATACTTGGTCAATGGAAAGATTCTTGGTAATGTGGATGTGGAGATGGATCTTGGTTTCCATGTACATAGATCCCTGAAAGTTGCTACCCAGGTTGATAGTGCTGTTAGGAAGTCATACAGTGTGTTAGGTTTTACTGGTAGAGGTATTGACTTCTGGAGCCGTAATGTCATGCTGCAACTATGCAAAATGATAGTGTGGTCACTTGGAATATTGTGTGCAGTTCTGGTCGCCCCATGACAGGAAGGCTGTGAAAGCATTAGAAAAGGTGCAGTGGAGATTTACCAGGATGTTGTCTGGTCTGGAGGGAAGGTCTTATGAGGAAAGGCTGAGAAACTTGGGTCTGTTCCCATTGGAGAGAAGAAGGCTAAGAGGGGATTTGAAAGAGACATACAAGGTGATCAGAAGATTAGATAGAGTAGACAGTTAAAGCCCTTTTCCTCAGATGATGACATCAGCTTGTACGAAGGGGCATAGCTACAAATTGTGGGGTGGCAGGTTTAAGACTGATGTCAGAGGCTGGTTCTTTACTCAGAGAGTGGTAAGAGCATAGAATGCCTTGCCTGTCAATGCACTTAACTCAGCCACGTTAGCGGGATTTATACAATCCTTGGATAAGCACATGGGTGATGAAGGGGTAGTGTCGGGGGATTAGCTTAGATTAGTTCACAGGTCAGTGCAACATCGAGGGCAAAAGGGCATGTTCGGCGCTTTATTGTTCTATGTTCTATAAACACTTACATCTTCCCCATTTCAGTAACCACACCCAGTCACTACAGCCCTCTTCATCTCTGTGCCTCCTCCACCCACTTCATCCTCCTCTATCTACGTAAACTCCTCCAACCGCACTACCCCTCCTCACCTCTGTGAATTTCATTCATCATCGATGGTCCTCCTGAGCTCTGTCACCTCCTCCAGCCTCTCCACACATCCCGATATCACTGACATCCTCCAACATCTAAACCTATTCTTAATTGCTTAACCTCCACCAACACATACATCTTCCAGCCCTCCCGCCCTACTGATCTCTGTAATCTCTTGCAGTATCTTCAGTCCTTCCTATCACTGTGGCTCCTTCATCATGTATATCCGTCCATATCTCTGGACCCACTCTAGCAATTACAAACTACCCTCTCGCTATAAACTTCACAAGCTCCTCCATTCCTCCCTGCCTTTGGAAACACTTACAGCCCCTACAGCTTTCTCTAATATTGTAAAGTCTTGTAGCACATACAACTGTCTGTATATCGGTAATCTCTCTGTTCTATTGCAGCTTCCACACATCTGTACCACCCTCATGAACATATATCTCCATATCACCGTAACTTTATTTAACCCGAAGCTCCTCCATATCTCTGTGAAATTTTCACTGTATTCATTGACATGCACCCACAACCACTGAAATGGCGAATACTAAATACTCTGAGACCCATGGTGGGATATAATTTCACATTATCTTAGTCCCAGATAAGTTGCCCTTTATCCTGAGATCCTGTCATCATATGTTGGATTCCCAGACCCACTGAAATAATTTCTCAGCATCGGCCCTAGAAAGCTCTTTCCACTTTTGCACCTCAAACAAATCACTTCTCAGTTTCCTGTGACTCAAGGATATCGATTAAATCTATTCACAAATGCAGCAAGGGACACTCAGATGCCAAACAGTGAAACATTTGTGTATTATTCATTAATAGGTATCAGACATTGCTGGGTGGGCCATCATTTATTGCCCATATACTGTTGTTCTGGACAAGGTGGTTGTGTGCTGCCCATGCAGCAGGGTCACCCACAATAATGTTAGGGAATGAAAAGCAGGATACTCATCAAGTGACACCCGCGAGACTGAGATATATTTCCCAGTCAGGATGGTCATTGACTTTATGTGCAACTTGCAGGGTTAGTGTTTCCGCAGATCTGTTGCCCTTACTACTTCAGATGTTCAAGGCTTGAAAGGTGCTTTTTTTTTAGATTAGATTTACAGTGTGGAAACAGGCCCTTCGGCCCAACAAGTCCACACCGACCCGCCGAAGCGAAACCCACCCATACCCCTACATTTACCCCTTACCTAACACTACGGGCAATTTAGCATGGTCACTTCACCTGACCCGCACATCTTTTGGACTGTGGGAGGAAACCGGAGCACCCGGAGGAAACCCATGCTGACACGGGGAGAACGTGCAAACTCCACACAGTCAGTCGCCTGAGTCGGAATTGAACCCGGGTCTCCAGCGCTGTGAGGCAGCAGTGCTAACCACTGTGCCACCGTGCCGCCCACTTTGAACAGGTCTTCGTTATTGAGCATCTGGACACATACCTAGTAGGCTGTACACAGACAGCTATGATTGACTGTCGAATGGACTTTGATAAATATCTGCAATGTACCTTGTATCGGGAACACACTGCTTCCATTGAGAGTTGATAGTGGAAATAGTGAATGTTGTGGATGTTGTGGCAATCAAGCTGAACTACACATGCACCCTTTCTTATACAGGGGCAGCATGGCTGTTCTAGATATGGTCTTAGCTACTTGTTTGGCAATACGACTTCAATTTGTTAAAATCAGTTATTCCATGTAATTTAATTGAACATTTATCTGCTGAAATGAGTTTGTAATTGAATGCATGATCGCCATGCCATTGCAATGTGGAGCACAATACGATCAGGACACGATGAGGTTGTTGAGCACCTTGCACCTGTTCCACAATTTAAGGAGAATATAACTGATTCTTTACATAACTCCTTTTACCTGCTTTTGGCCCAAATCTGTCATGACCCTTCCTTCGCAAAAGGGTTTCTATCTCAGGTGTTCAGGTGTAAACAAAGAACGAAACAATACCAACGAAAACAGGTAGCAAGATGGGTGTTGAGTGGATATCTGAATCGTGTCAACTCAGTGTTGACTGCAGAAGTCTGTTGAGGGACAATTTGAATGATGGGTAATGCCCTTCACTCATTGCCTTTGCTTCCGTTGTGAATAGTTTCTTCAACAAAGACAGGTCTTCAGCTTTTCAAAGTAAGAAATAAAATATATAGATTGTGTTTGGCATGCGTCAAGGAGGTTGAATAGTAAAAGGGGGAAATTGGGTGGAGGTAATAATGCTCATTTGAAGGGCCAGTGAGGACACTATTGGCCTCCTTCACTCGAACAAAATTATAATTATGAATATACTCGGATGGATTAACTATTCTTGAAAAGACAGAAAACAAAGTGAAGAATTTACAGTTAATTTTCGTGTGGGAATATGTGCTGTGAGGAAGATGTAAATATTAATGAAAATTGATCGGACCTCCACATGGGCAAGGTCATTGCAAATGACATATGATGCAGAAACGTGAAGTTATCCACTTTATTGTAGAAATTAATAGACATTATATTTCATAAATTGTAAAACGATGAAAAGGACACATATAAATAAAACCCAAAATGTCCTTGTCTATAAGCTGTTGACGTCTAACTTACAGGTGCAGCAGGATATTTGGAAAGACAGTGGAATGAGAACCTTTTATTGTCAGAGGATGTAAGCACAAGAGGAGAGACGTTTTGCTTCAGTTGAATTGGAGCTTGGCCAGACTGAATCCAGAGGACTCTGTGTAGTTTTGGTTCTTTCTCTCAGTAAATATTTTATTGCCATAGAGAGAGGAAAGGGAAGGTTCAATCGGCTTCTACCAATGCTATCAATGAGGTCCCTGAGAAACTTGACCTGTGTTCCCTGGTGTTTCAAGGAATGAAAATCATTTTCAGTGGAAGTTACAGAATACTGATTAGATTCCGTTATTTACTAACGTTGTTTATTTCTAGCGCACTTTGTTGAACCAACATTAGATGCCGACCTCTCCATCACGCCTCCACTCTGTTCAAAAGCACAATAAATAAATAAAGCTCAGAGCCTGTTATTTTCTCCCTCTTCTTTCATATCACCTTAAGATACAGATCTGGGGATTTGTTCACTCTTTACTCTGTCAAAACTTCCAGTTCTTACTTCCGGTCACTATCAATCTGTTAAAGACTCACACGGTCACTCTCCCTGAATCCAGGAACTCCTTCGCCTAAGTGAAGACAGATATGAAATACGTGTTTCATGTATTTTCTGGTTGTGTGCAAAGGCTGCCTCCTTGATCCCTCATATTCCCGTTCGTTCCCTTGTTATTCTCTTTCCACGATATGTGGATATAATATCTTGGGCTTCTTACTAATCTTACCCGCTAATGATTTATCACACCTCCTTTATTCTCTTCTACTGACTTTCTTAACTTCAGCGCTGCACTTTGTACATTCTTGTAGGGATTCCATTGATCTGCTCACTTTATAGCTGCTTTAAACTACTCTTTACTTTGTTATTCAGCTCTGATTATTTGTAGACGTCGGAGTGTCTCTGGGATTGTTTTCCTAAGCTTGATCTTAGATTGTAACATATTGGGCCCATACTCTCATCAATTCCATTTTGAGCATGGACACTCCAACCTACTCCACGCTATTCGACGACAGCGTTACCCAGAAGTAAATGTCCCCAGACTACTTTGGCCAGATCCTGTTTTCTAATAAACTCTGTCTCCCCCAATCCAAAAACCTTATATTTAGAAGACTTTTTTTTTGCATTTTCCTTAAGGAACTTGAAATAAACGATATTATGGTCGATGGTCTTCACTTTCTCTTCCAATTCTTCTCTAGAATATGATTCATTCTCCATAATAAGGCCCAGCAATGCATAATCCCTGGTTGTATTTTCCACACGTTGATATGAGAAGCGCTCAGCAACAAAGATCAACATATTTCCCCCCTCTTAAAAGATCATGACTACCCCAATAAATTTTGGATATTGAAAAGCATAAATAGAATTACCCTATTATTGTTTTATACATGACAGTGATTGGTTACACAATAGCTCCTGTATTTTCTTCTAACTGGGCGTCTTAATATGACCCTAGCAATGTATCTGTCATCTCTTTATTCCAGTCTCTATCCACGAAGCCTCAATTGAAGGCCCTTCCACAATATCGTCCCTCTTTACTGCCGTAATTGACTCCTTAATTAATAAAACCAAATCATGTCCGGTCTATAGTTCCTGTACTACAGAATATTAAGTTGTCAATTCTGATTTCCATCAACCACACCTCTGAAGGCAAAAATGTCACTCCATCCAAAACACACCTGCCTATCTCTGTACCCTCCTAACAACCCTACGGACCTCCCAATCTCTGTAACCTCAGCTAGACCCTGCACATTTCCCATCTCTGTTACATCATCCAGCTCCCTCCAACTCTCCCTATCTCTATAATCTCGTCCAGCCCCACCTCTTTCTGTCACTGAGGATTCCTCCAGCTCGTACACCGCTCCACAGAACAGGAACCCACCCTTGAATTTACAATGACTGGTTACACAATAGCTCATGCCTTTCTTCTAACTGGGCTCCCTATCGCTATAAACAGTTCAAACTCTTCCAGCACCTACAGCCTTCTCTAACATCCAGCCCATACACCCATCACTATCCGGGCAATCTCTCTATTTTGTTACAGCTTCACTATATCTGTATCATTCTCCTGCACCTATACCTCTCTATTTCTGCCAGCTCCTCTAACCCTGAGCTCCTCCTTATCTCTGTGAACTTTTCACTGTTTTCATTCACAGTGCATCCACAATTCTTAAGATGGTGAATACTAAACACTCTTATACCCTTTGATTGAAATGATTTCACATCCTTCTCAGACCCAAATAAATTGCCCGTTATCCCAAGACTCTGTTATCATGTTTTGGACTCCCTGACCCACAGAAATAATTTTTCAGCATCTGCCTAATCAAGCCCTTGCAATTCAAAATCTTTTATATTTCTATCAAATCTGGTATCCATTTCCTGACACTCAAGAATATAGACCAAATTTATTCTTAAAGTGAAACCCAGATTGCAAGCTGTGAAACATTAGTGTATGATTCAGTGACAGGTATCAGCCATTGCTGGCTGGGCCATCATTTATTACCCATAGACTGTTGTTCTGGACAAGGTGGCGGTGCGCTGCCCACTGGAGCATTTGCAGTCAGTTTGGTGCAGGGACACCCACAATAATGTGAGGGAAAGAAAGCCAGGGTATTTATCAAGTGAAACCCATGGAATTGAGATGTATTTCCTTAAGTTCAGTGTTACACTTTCTACATTCTTGTAGGGATTGCATTGATCTGCTTACTTTATAGCTGCTTTAAGATTCTCTTTACTTTGTTATTCAGCTCTGAATATTTGCAGTTGTTGAAGGTTCTGTGGGCTCGTTATCCTTCATTGGATCTTAGATTGTAAAATATCGGGCTCACACTCTCATCAAATCCATTTTGAGCATGAACACTACTCCCCACTCCATGCTGCTCAGCTACAGCTTTACATAGAATTAGAATTCCATCATTTAAAAGGCATCTGGATGTACATATGATTAGGAAGGGTTTGGAGGGATATGGGCCAGGTGCTGGCAAGTGGGACTAGATTAGGTTGGGTCCAGAAAAAAACCATCACTTGTATCTTCCACATGCTGATACACGAAGGTCTCAGTAATAAATTTCAAAGTATTTGTCCCCTCTTAAAAGCATGTGACTGCCCCAATAAATGCTGCATATTGAAAAACATAAATAAAATTACACTCTTATTGTTTTTTAATACACTACAGCGATTGGTTACGCATTGGCTCATGTATTGTTTTCTAACTGGCGATCTTTAATATGATCCTAGCAATTATCTGTCTTCTTTTTATTCTAATCGCAATCCTTGAAGGTTCATCCAACATAATGTCCCTCTTTACAGCAGTAATTGATTCCTTAATTAACAAAACAACAGCATCTCCTGCCTATAATTCCTATGCTACAGAATACAGAGTTGCCAATCCTGACCTCCTTCAACCACATATCTTATGTCAAAAAAGTCACAATTTCATGTGTCAATCTATTCCCTTATCACATCTGTCTGTCGTAATAATCCTAGCACCAAGGTAAAGGACATCCAGCCTGGAGTATAATACCAGGAACAGTCTGTACTGGTCTGTACTTCGGAGTTCTATAACCATTTTTTAAAAATCAGGCTACCCAATCTACGAACCAAAACTGTAAATCTAAGGTTGTAAGAAGCAATATTTGTTGAATCATCATTTTTTTGTAATTGATGCATCAAATGCTACTTTCCCGAACTGAGCGATCACCTCCATATACCATGAGATTTTTTGGCTGATTAATTCCCCACTCAGTGTGCAGGGGTGCAGTGGGCAATGTTGATTAAGTCCCTCCACAAGTGCATGTGTTCCCAGCGATGCTGCTGGAGTGTGCAGGGTACCAGCCTGTCCTGACCCTTTGTGAACAATAATCACTCTCCCTCTGGTAGATCAAATCTGCCTCTCATCATGTGGAGTATTTTACAGAAAATGGTTATTGCCTTCCTATGTTTTCCATTCCATGATCCCCAGGATATTGGGAATCATATTGTCTCAGGAAGTCAGCACCACATATAGCCCTGAAATGTAAAGTCAGTAAGCGGGTTGAACAGGCCATTATGGAGTAGACCACATGAGATGAAGCACAGACTGTTTCTCCCTGGTAGTGGATTCTCATCAATTGGGGAATGGGGGAGGGAGTGAGGTGAGGAAGCTGGGGAATGGCGTTAGGTCGAGACTTCCACTTACGATGCCTATTTTACATTCAACTGAGTGTCAGTACAATGTGTGTGTGGTGACATACATCAGAAAAAATCCATGCAGTTCAGTTATGAAAGTGGTTCTCGGCTTGGCAGTCGCTGCTGGTTCCCTCAGATGCACTCTGCAGGACTTATCTCGATCGAAACCCACTCAAAAGCAGGTTGGGTGACCCTTGTATTAATCCATGGCCATCTACACAGAAATTCAATTTTATTTTGACACTGGTGAGTGTGAAGTTGACATATATTGCTTATGGCTTACGAATGTTCACTGTGAGACACAGTGTGCTACAGGAGACAGTCAAATTGTGAATTTCTTCATCCTGCATCTGGTGCAGCGTGCAAATAGCTGGAATCTAGGAGGAAAGCCAGATGCTGTCAAATGGCTTGTGAGGTGTGTTCTGGCAAGACTTACCCATATATCTGCTCCCTGGAACAGGCTGAGACTGAAGATGAATTTGTAAGATCTGTTTGCTGTCAGTCATTGGTACCTAATGTGGACAGCATGTGTGTCTACACTAAGACCAGCGATAGGCTATTGGTTAGTTTTCATCTGCACAGGGTGGGCTGCAAATGATTTTTTTTGTGAAAGTATGTTTGAATAACTGCCCTCACCCAGGTTGTCTCTTGACAGGTTGAGGAATAGGCCAGTGTGTCACTCAGTATTACAGACAGCTGTGAGCTCCAGTAGCACTATGTCTAAATTCAGATCCTTTGGAGTCTATTAATTATGTAGGTCGTGATTGCAAGTGATGAGTTTCCCAGTATGAACAATAGTAAAATATCTCCTGTGTTTTGTAAATTGGGGCCAACAATACCATATGAACTCCGACTATTTCCCATAACTATGCGTGCATTATCTCTGAAAGCAACTACATTGTTACTATATATTTGGAACTAAAATATAAACTCATTACAACACTTTATGATACAAAAATAAAATAAAACTACATGTTATTTTATATTGAACAGAGAATATTTGCCTCATTTTTGTACAATCGCAATTAAATATTCAACGTCAGTATTCAAACGAATACATTCTCTCAGTAACATTTCAAAAGTTGTTTGCATCTAATCCATTACATATTCACAGTGAGCAAACAATTCAACAATCAAATAGATTGAATGTTGTTATGAAATAAATATAATTAACCAATTTAATTTCTCACTGAAATGCATGAGCTTTAGCTAATTGCAAACAATTTAAGAATGACACTAATTCAATATGCACTTCGAATATTAATCTTTGTTAATGATTGGTGTTATTAAATGGTATTTGTTATGAAGCCAAAGCACGTATATCCAGCTTACAATGAGCATTGTTTTGTGAATATTGAAGTAAACTCAAATTGCAGGTGTACCTGCCCAAATGGAAGGGCTGGGAGATGAGCTGTTAGAAAATGGATGCATTCAACAATTGGTTGTTAAATGGATACCTGGGTTTTGGTTGCTGTTTTGACAACAATCCAAATTTAACCAAAAAGTTTAAGCTATGCCTGGGATACTAAAACCCAATCAAGTTTGAATTTATTGTTTTGATGACATCAGACCAGTGACAGGGACCAATGATGGGGGTAAAAAAAGTGTGGGCATTTTCAAAATTGTTTAGAGCTGCTGCCACTGAATAACAGAGCAACTGCTGTAGAGACGAAGAGCTAAGTGCCTATCTAAAATCTTGCTCTCAAAGAATTCAGAAAGCAGTATATCTAAAAGATACCTTTTGCTGTAAAACATATTCGGAGTAAAAAGAAATAAGTCGAGAGGGTGGTGCTGGAAAAGCACAGCAGATCAGGTAGCATCTGAGAAGCAGGAGAATCAACATTTTGGGTAAAAGCCCTTCCTCAGCACAACACTCGTGACTCTAATTTCCAGCAACAGCAGTTCTCACTTTCCCTTAGTAAAAAGATATAAGACGACCTAGTGAAGTCAGTGGGTAAGAGATTGATTACAGCAGAGAAGGCAGAGACTGTGTAGACATGTGATTAAGTTAATGCAATGTTTATTGTATGTTATTGGAACAGCATGTCAATAGGGATGTTCTCAGTTAAGGGAAGCAGTGTTCAGTTTCTCAATAGTTTTGTTCGGAAAGAAAATTTCTACTTTTCTTTAAGTGGTGGCAATTATATGTTCCCTTTTAGTCCCTCATACTTCGAACTGATGACAAGGCTAGGCAAGCGTTTCTGTATGTTTAGCTTTATTTCGTAGCGGTTCGACCTCTGCATTTCACACATTGAAGGCTTGTCTGGGATTTGGACAGGTTCGAACAGAATTGGGGTACCAAAGGTCCCAGCAGATTTAAACACTTGGTGATTAGTGTCATAAATCTTTAAATAAAACGCAGATGAAACAATTTGTTTAATTTTGTTTACATGTGGTCGGTTAAATTAAAAGAGAGGGAAATGGCTCTTAAGTTTGATGAAGAGGTTCTGAAGTTTGAAGATGCCTTTCAACTTTGCCAAGGAAGTTTACAAAGACAGAGGAAGGATATTCTTTTGGAATTAGCAAAAAGATTAGAATTGGGTTTACCCAGGGATAAGGAAATTGAAATGGACTTGGTCAAACACTGAGGAAAATCAGAGAAACAGAAGTGCAGCAGAGTTAGAAAAACGTAAACTGTGTATGAGCCAAACGGAATGAGAAGAAAAAGAAAGGGAGAGAAGGATATTAGCTGAGCAAAAAGATAGAGAGAAGAAAGAAGAGAGAAAGAGAGAGAGAGAAAAGGAGACTGAGAAGAGAGGGAGTAAAAGACTGAAAAGAGAGAGATAAAAGGAGAGAAGTTTCTTAGCTGAGCAGAGAGAGAGATGAAGGAGAAAGAGAAAGGGAGAGAAAGTGTGAACTTCAGTAGTTGCTAATTAGTCAGGAAAATAAAGTTCAGAGGATGAAACTAAGGTCAGGAAAGTTTATTCTGCTGGAGGGGTTCATAAACTCATTTCCAGAGAACTTATGTGATGAACAGAAGCTTCACGACGTGAGAAGAGCAGCAGAGATAACTGAGAAATGTGCATTGATGCATGACGTGAAATTTAGTTTCTGACACGAATTTCATCCCTGTGAGGGAAAGAGATTGGAAGCAAGGGAGATCCTTCACTGTAAAACAAAGAGTCTAGCACACTGGGAATAGTTCTCCATTGGTGATGAAAAGAATTCCAAGAAAGTAAAAGATCTCTGATGTGGTAAGATGGGACACGTGAAGTCACAGTGCTGGTCATGGAAGAATGACATTGTGGGAAAATACGTGGGACAAGAGGCTAATCCAATCGTATTAGGGAAAGTAGTAAAGGAGACCCAAAGAAAAGCAGAGGAGCTGCAGGAGAGTGCACAGCCTTGGCAGGGGTGGGATATTGAGTTAGTTGCTGATCTCTGTAAAAACTTTATCTCTGTGGGAAAAAGTTTACGTAGGAAGATCAGGAAGAGACTGGAAATAAGTTATTATTTCATGAGGTATGGGATCTGGTCAGTCTCTGATAGTAAGAGATGACATTATTATCACCCTTTCTGACATGTTATCTAAGAAGGTAATAATTTGTTGAATAAATAGGCAGAAAGTTAGCGTTCTCCTGTGTAAGATCAGGTTGGAGACCCAAATCAAGACTGGGGAAGTAACTGTTGGAGAGATTGACAGAATGTCAGTTTCAGGAATACAATTTGTTCTTGGGAATTATTTAGCAGGATCCAAGGTGGGAGTGACACCCCTTGTTGTGGAGAAGCCAACGGAAGATAAGGGAACTGAGGAGTTGCAAGAAGAATGCCATGGAAGTTTTCCAGGCTGTGTCATAATAAGGAGCCACTGTCTTAAGTTACAGCAAGAAGGAAAAACGAAGAAGTTGAGGTTCAGTTAGCTGACACCCTGTATGATGTAATGGTACAGGAAAACCCTTCACAGGCAGTGTGTATGACAGAAGTGTTTAGTCCAGATAGACTAAGAGACTTGCAACAGAAAGATGAGAAGACATATATTATGATACAAACTCAGAAAAGGAATCAGAATATATTCCTGAGGGTTAGTATCTTAAGGATGGAAGCCTAAAACAAAAGTGGAGACCCCAGCAGGTTGTGCAGAAGAGAAATGGGCAGAGGTGCACCAGATTGTGTTGCCTGCAGCATAAAGACAGCAAGTGTTATGGGTAGAAAATGAATTACAAGAAGGAGGTCAACTAGGTGTAAGGAGGACTCAGGCTAATGTACAAAAGCACTTCCATTGGCCTGGCATGCACAAAAATGTGGACCTGATCTTCGCATAAACCAAGTCATCCGCTGATATTTCCGCCACCTCCAAACAGACCCCACCACCAGGGATATATTTCCCTCCCCACGCCTTTCCATCTTCCGCAAATACAGTTGCCTCCGTGACTACCTGGTCAGGTCCACGCCCCACTACAACCCACCCTCCCATCCTGGAACCTTCCCCTGACACTGCAACAATTGCAAAACCTGCGCTCACACCCTTCCCTCACCTCCATCCAAGTCCCTAAAGGAGCCTTACATATCCAACAAAGTTTCACCTGCACATTTAGAAATATCATTTATTGTAATCCGTTGCTCCTGATGTGGCCTCCTCTACACTGGGGAGACTGGACGCCTCCTAGCAGAGCACTTTAGGGAACATCTCTGGAACACCCGAACCAATCAACCACACCGCCCTGTGGCCCAACATTTCACCTCCCCCTCCCCTCTGCCGAGGATATGGAGGTCCTCCTTCAACACCGCTCCCTCACCACCAGACTCATCTTTCGCCACGGAACACGTCAACCCCAGGTCATCAATGTGGACTTTAACAGTTTCCTCATTTCCCCTTCCCCCACCTCACCCCAGTTCCAAACTTCCAGCTCAGCACTGTCCCCATGGCTTGTCTGACCTGCCTATCTTCTTTTCCACCTGTCCAGTCCACCCTCCACCCCGACCAATCACCTTCATTCCCTCCCCCACTCACCTGTTATACTCTATGCTACTTTCTCCCTACCCCCACCCTCCTCTAACTTATCTCTCCACCCTTCAGGCTCTCTGCCTGTGTTCCTGATGAAGGACATTTGCCGAAACGTCGATTATACTGCTCCTTGGATACTGTCTGAACTGCTGTGTCTTTCCAGCACCACCAATCCAGTACCTGGAGAGATTCAATCAGGAGAATGATCCCATTATACTGCTGAGATTTTTAAGGAAGTCTTGGGTAACATACAGCACTTTAAACTACAGAAAAACAAAGACTGCAAATGCTGGAAACCAGATGCTAGATTAGAGTGGTGCTGGAAAAGCACAGCAGTTCAGGCACCATCCGAGTAGAAGGAAAATCTACGTTTTGGGCAAAAGCCCTTCATCAGGAATCCTGATGATAAGCTTTTGCCAGAAATGTCAATTTTCCTGCTCTGGAATGCTGCATGAACTGCTGTGATTTCCCAGCACCACTCTAATCTGCAACACTTTAAATCAAGTCCATACCATCCAAAATCCCAGGGAGCCATGGAAAGATGGCATTGACCCTGAAGACAAAATACATTCCAGGATACACTGAATGATTTGTATCAAGGTATCGAACTTTTATGGATTGCCATGAGAGATTTCCCAAATGAATCTACTCAGTTTACTATGTATGTGTTAATATTTGGACAGGAAGTGAGAGTGCCTTTAAAACTAAAAACTTGATAGGATCGAAGTCAGAGATCTCACACTTGGATTATGTAGCAGTGGTGATGGAATAATCAAATCAGGAAGGTGAGGTAACTAAACAGCACCTGAATAGGACACAGCACAGAATGAAGTAGCTGGCAGATAGAAACTATAAAATTCAGACGTTTTCCCAAGAAGATGATGTATTAGTATTGTTACCAGGAGTAGGAGATACATTCAAAGGCAGGTTTAGTGGTTCCTATCATATTGAGAAAACGTTTGAGTCAGGCAAACTATCTGATAAACATGTTGGACAGAAAATAAGCTGTATTGGGCATGCCTTCTGAATATGTTTAAACCTTACTATAATAAAGACAGGGAATTGGAGAAGCAGGTGTTATTTATTGTACTGCCGAATGAGAAATCAGATCCAGATGTAATGGAGTTTGATGTGCCTCAAAGTGCGTTAAATAACGAGGAAGTCCTTAAAGTGAGGGAATTAGCTATTTGTCTCAGAAGCAAAGAACACAATCGAAAGGTTTGTTGCAGCATTATGAGGACATATGGTGTAGACTGTTCAATTTGTAATAGTCCCACCTCCCAGATAACCAGTCCGAACGTCCCAAAATCAAAACTCCTCCCTCCTGCACCATTTCTCAAGCAACGCAGTCATCTTGCCTATTCTTTCATTTCTACTTTGCCGACCACTGGCATTGATAACAATCCCGAGATTACAGTCTCTGAGATCCTACTTGTTAACTTGACTGCTAACTCCCTAAACTCTGTTCGTAGGACCTCATCCTGATTTTTAAAAACGATATCTTTGCCTACAACTGGATGTTCACCCTTCCCCTTCAGAATGTTCTGCAGTCGATCCGAGGCATTACTGTCCCTTGCACCTGGAAGGCAACATACCATTCGGGAGTCTTGGCTTCGAACAAAAAGGTGCCTATCTGCTCCTTTTACAATTGAATCCCCTATGACTTAGTCCTTTCAGTATTTTTTCCGCACTTCTGAACAGCAGAGCCAACCATGGTGCTTTTAACCTGGCTACTGCTGCCTTCTCCTGGTGAGCCATCTCTCCCAACAATATCCAAAACAGTGTACTTGCTAAGGAGTGAGGTGTCTGCAGGGGACACCTGCAGTACCTTCCTGCTCGTTCTCTGCCTTTTGGTCACCAATTCCCTTTCTCCTTCAGCAATCCTAATCTGAAATGTGATCAGTTCACTGAATGTGCTGTCTCCATCCTCCTCCACATTGTGTGTGCTCCAAGGTGAGTCCATCCGCAGCTCCAAAACCATCATCCCGTCTATGCGTTCTTCATAAGAAGTGCCTTTGGTGAGAGGATCAGGGATGTCTCCGAGCATGCTCAGGGCATACTGAAGGGGAGGGTGAACAGCCAGTGGCCGTGGTACACACTGATACCAATGACATTGTCAGGAAACGTAACAAGAACCTGCAAGGAGAGTGCAGAGAGATTCGCCTGAGTGGAAAAGCAGGATACCCAGGGTTGTCATCTTGGGATTACTCCTCGTGCTAGGTGGAAGTGGAATAACGAAGGTGAAGATAGAAAACATTAATATGTGGATGTAGACCTGTTTCAGGAAAGTGGGTTCAGATTTATGGATCAGTGGGATTTCGTTCAGGGCATGTGAGATCTGTAAAAAAGGACAGGGTCCATTTTATCTGGAGGAACACCAACATCCTGGCAGGGAAGTTTGATGCATCTCGGGTGGATTTAAATGAATAAAGCAGGAGACTGATAACCAGAGCAGCAGGACAGCATCTGAGCAGAAAGTAGAGTTTATAGACTAGACAGGCAGGGCCAGTGTAATGACCATCCTGAGGAACGTAATCATAGCAATTTTAAAAATGTGAGTGGAAATGATAGGTTCCTTATTTTCGGAGATCAAAAAATATGAATGGAGTGCGTGGAAAGTGTAGTGCGCCAAAAGTATTCATGGAGATAAACAAATCCAAGAGAACTTATATAAATACCTTGTACCTAAATGCATGGAATATTTGGAAAAAAATGAATGAACTGACAGCACAAACAGAGTTAAAAAGATACGGTCTGGTGGGGATTACAGGAAGGTGGTTACAGGAAGGTCAGTGTTGGGAAGTGAAATATCCAAGAGTACTCATTACTCAGACAAGAAGGCACAGCAGGTTGAGTTGCTGCATTGATTAAGAATGATATCAAGGCTGCATTAAGAAATGATATTAGCACAAGGGACCAAGATGACAAAACAGTTTGGGTCCAAATACAGCACATGGAAAGAAACCTGCTTCTCAGAGTAATTTCATGCTACAATACCACCATTCTCCAAAAATACTTTCAAAAACCAGGGAATAACAATGGCTTGGGAGAAGGGCACAAGAGTGAGCAATCTGTGTATGCATATTGGCTTAATTAATCAATTTGGCAAGGGTAGCCTCAAATAACGATGCGCAGAATGTATGAGGGATAGTTTCTTAGAACAACAAGTCACGGAAACCACACAGAGAACTGTCTTTTAGATTTGGTGTGAATAATGAGGGAGGAGTGATAAATCATCTTGTAGTAGAGTATCCTCTTGAAAAGAGTGACAATTATATGCTGGAGTTTCACATTCAGATTCAAAGGTTAAAAACAGAATCATATAACATTGTTTTAGTGTCCGGCAGTGATAATTTTACAGGCTTGAGGAATGATTGTCCTCAGCGGATTCAGAAAAAAAAAGACATTGAAGGGCAGAACATTTGAAGAACAGTAGCAAATACCTAGGACGATAGTAAAAACACATCAATTAAAGTTAATTCCTGAGTGTAAGAGTAATTATGAAAAAATGAAATGTCATCCATACCTTAACAAAGAAGTCTATGATAAGATAAAAGTCATGTCCCGGTGGTGTTATCGCCAGCTGCTGATCCAACGATCCAGATAAGGTTCTGGGAACTCGGGTTCAAATACCGCCACGAGTGATGCTGGAATCTAAATTCAACATAAATCTGCAATTAAGCTTTACAGATTAATGGTGAGATCACTTTCACTTCAATATTGTGTCTCCTTCTTATTGAGCATTCGAGTAAGTGGAAGAGCCGCTCTCTGTTCAAACTGTCCATAAACCTCATGCTCTTAAACAGGTCAATCAGGAACCCCTCTCAACGTCCTCTGCTTCAAAAATATCCCATCTTTCACAATAGTTTGAGTACTCTCTCGTCTTGTTACTTCTGAAATGTATCACCTCACATTTATCAGTCAATCTCATCAGCCATTGATCTAGCCACCTGAACAAACCATTTATACCGTCGTGTAAACTAACATGTTCCTCCTCACCATAAACTCCCCAACTGATCTTAGTGTCATCCATAACATTATTTATCATTCCCCCCAAAAATCCATCCCTCACATTTTCAGCATCCTCATTTATAAGCTCACAGATAAAACTTGTCTTATATATCCTGATCTTCAGATGTTGTTCAATAGAGAAGAATTAAGAATTCCAGTCTCTTGTTCTTCCTGTTTTGGTGAATTTACAGCGTGATGCAGTTGAGGTCTTTTTATGACAGAGCCACAGATTTTTTTTGGACATGGAGCTGAATTCTCCTTTTATACTATTCTTCTCTGTATGTTTTATTCATAAGGCTTGCATGTGTTTAATATTGGACTACTTCCTCTGCAACATTTGTATTTTATGTCGACCTGGATAATGTTCTTTGTAACATTCCCTGCAATATTCAGAGCTGAAGGAATTTTGCATCTGCAGGATGGAGACAGGCTCATATGATTGCTTGAAAGAGCTGAAGAGATGAGGATAAAGATTTATTAAATGCTGCACATATACACACGGTAGGAGATCAAATCATATCGCTAAGTCTACCTTGCATTTGAACAAATTATTAGAACATATGACCACTCTTCATTAAATTGTAAAAAAAAAGTTTAATACATGTTCTTAAAGCAGTATGGATCTTATAGCTGTTCCTGGGATTGCAAGCATAGTTAACGATTTTTTTTGCATTTAATATAGTTCATATTGTTTATGAATATAAGATTATTTTCCATTTTGTTTTATTAACATTAAAAAACAAACCAAAAAAGCAAAACTTTTTTTTCAAACGAACATTGTTTTAATGGGTTTTTAAGTGTGTGTGTGTGTGTGTGTGGGGTGGGGGGGGGGATGCAAAAACAAATTAGAAAAGTCTATATATGTTTCAAAAGGCTTCTTTGTTTTAAATACAAAAGGTTTTTTTTGTTTCAAAAACTATTTTTAGATAGGAAGATGTGACTTTATTTTGGAGAGTCCTACATGTGTTCAGCTCTGGAGAAGACTTTTTTCTTCGAGAAATTTATTGAAGAGGAATCTATTTATTGAATCCATTTTCCAAATGGTTGATTTTATCAATTTTGGAAATGTTTGATACGTATATGGATATATTTTCTATTTTAATGTCATGATAAATTCTGTTTATAGGCATAATATTATTAAGGTCATATATATAAGTTAGAGAATGAGATAGCTGGAAGTTTTTATCCAGCAAAATCAATCAGATAGATGGGTGACTGTCAGGTCAGGTAAGAAAGTAGTTCAAAAATCTCTGGTGGCTATTCCACTATCAAACAAATGTCCAGCTTTTGGAACTGTTGAAGGAGGTAGTCTCTCTGAGGAAAATGGAGGAGCCATCGGTTATTGGACTGTTGGAAAGTTCTTATGTTAGGCAGCATTTGAGAAGATTTTGTATAATTATTACGACATGGGTCTCTCCTGTCAGCAGCATAAACAGCAGATTCTGTGGCAGTGAGCGAAAATTTAGGATGGTTTATTGGTTTCCCGGTGCTATGATTAAGAACGTCTCTGAAAGTCTTAAGCATATTGTTAAAGGTGTGATTTTGAAGTCATAAATTATTGTATATGTTGGTATGAAAGATATTTTTAGGGAAAAGATTAATACAGTCCGGAGTGAATTAAAGAGCTGGTGTAGAAGATTAGAAATAAAACTTTAAAATAGCAATTTCTGGTTTGTTCCCAATGACAAAGTCAGGTGGGGAAGGGAAATAAAGGTTAAAGGAGAAAAACCAATGGCATGAAGAGCTGCTGTGTTGTTGACGGATTGAGATTTTTGGAAACTGGAATAGAAAAGGTCTGTTCCAAAACGATTGGTCTAATCTAAACGGGTAAGCACCTGATATCTTAGCAGGGAACTTTGCTCACCCCATAAAGGCAGGCTTTATATTGACAGACAAGGCAAGTGGAGGTACTTTAAGTAGCAGTGTAAATTGTAGGATGGATGGAGAAATCCCTGAATATAATGAAAGCATAGCAGTTAGAAAATTAAGATGACAGAATCAGAGTATATCGTAATTCTGAAGAACTAAAATACATTTATTTCAGTGCCATGGATTTTACAGGGAAGCCTGATTTACTCGGCGCATGTTTCAGAACATGGGATTGGGACGTCATATTTATTATAGGTGGGAAAAGAGGAGGAGGTGGGGCCTTGTTAGGCAAGGAGAGTATAACACTGGCTCTGAGAACTTTTGCTGAGGACCCGTCTACTGAGGTAGTATGGGCTGAGGTCAGAAACAGGAGAGGAGAGGTCACACTGCTGGAGATTTTTACAGCCTCTGCAGAGTTCCAGGGAAGAGAGGATTAGCAAAAATACTCTGGGTAGGAGTGAAAGGGACAGGGTTGTTATTATGGGGGTCTTTAACTTCCTTAACATTGACTAGAAATGCTATAACTCTAGTACGTTGGATGGATCAGTTTTTGTCCAATGT
The DNA here is from genome assembly GCF_020745735.1 of Hemiscyllium ocellatum. Taxonomy (NCBI): domain Eukaryota; kingdom Metazoa; phylum Chordata; class Chondrichthyes; order Orectolobiformes; family Hemiscylliidae; genus Hemiscyllium; species Hemiscyllium ocellatum. Next base: position 379,908 of record NW_026867852.1, read on the forward strand.
GTACAGGAGGGTTTCCTGTTACAGTGTGTTGAGGGGCCGACAAGAGGAGAGGCCACAATGCATCTGAGCCAGGTCAACTGTTTGACTTAGTTGTAGCTGTACACCTTAGAGAGAGTGACCATAATTCAGTTATGTTCAGTTTAGCAAATGAAAGGGCAAGGTACATGCCACAGGTCAAGAGCTATCGATGAATTAAGGGCAATTATAATCCGATTAGGCAAAAATTATGATGCACAGAATGGGGAAGCAAAATGCAGGGGATGCAGACAGTGGAAATGTGGAACTAGTTTCAGGAACAGCTATTGTGTGTCCTTGATGGGTATGTCCCTGTCATACAGGGAAGAAGTGATAAGGAAAGGGAACCGTGGTTTCCTACAGAAATTGCATCTTTTGTTAAGGAGAAGAAGGAAGCTTATGTGTTGATGAGGCAACCTGGTTCAGATGAGGCGATGGAGATTTATAGATCAGCTTGGAAGGATTTAAAGAAAGAGTTAAGAAGAGAATAGAGAGAACACGAGCATTCTTTAGCAAACAGAACAAAGGAGAACCCTAAAAGTTTCTCGAGGAATGTGAGGAATAAACGGATGATTAGGGTACGAATCGGGCTCGTCAAAGACAGAAGTGGGAAGTTGACTGTGGACCTTCTGGAGATCGGAGAGTTGCTAAAAGAACATTTCTCATGCGTTTTCATTCAGGAAAAGGTGAATATTGTAGAGGGCAAGAATGAGGTACAAGATACTAGCCTACACAGAATTGAGGTTAGTTACGAACAGGTGTTATCAATTCTAGAAGGCGTGAAAGTAGAGAAGTCCCCTGGACTATATGGGATTTATCCGAGGATTCTCTGGGAAGCTAGGGAGGAAATATCAGTGCCTTTGGCTTTGATATTTGAGTCGTCATTGTCTACAGGTTTAGTACCCGAGGAATGAAGGTTGCAAATGTTGTGCTATTGTTCAAGAAGAGCAGTAGAGATGACCCAAGTAATTATAGACCAGTGAGCCCGACTTCTGTTGTAGGAAAGTTTTTGGAAGGGATTATTAGTGATAAGATTTATAATCATCTAGCAAGCAATGCTTTGATTTCAGATAGTCAATATGGTTTCATCAAAGGCAGATCGTGTCTCCCAAATCCCATTGAGTTTTATGAGAAGGTGACTACGCATGTAGATGAGAGTAGGACAGTTGACGGGGTATACATGGACTCCAGTAAAGCCTTTGATAAGGTTCCACATGGTAGGCTGTTGGAGAAAATGCAGAGGTATGGATTTAAGGGTGATTTAGCTGTTTGGATTTGAAACTAGCTTTCTGAAAGAAGGCAGCGAATGTTGGTTGATGGAACATATTCAGCCTGGAGTCCGATTACTAGTGGTGTCCCACAAGGATCTGTTTTGGGACCACTGTTCTTTGTCATTTTTATAAATGATTTAGACGCAGGCATAGATGTTGACATCAGCAAATACGAGGGGGCATAGCTACAAATTGAGGGATGATAGAATAAAGACAGATGTCAGAGGCAGGTTCGTTTCACAGAGAGAGGCAAGAGCTTGGAATGCTCTACCTGCTAATGTAGTCAACTCAGCCACATTAGGGGATTTAAACCATCTTTAGACAAGCACATGGGTGATTTTGGGATAGTGTAGGGGTCGAGCTGAAAATACTTCAAAGGTCGGCACAATGTAGACGGCCGAATGGCCGGTTCTGTGCTGTATCGTTCTATGTTCTATCTTCTTTGTTCTAAGAGTGGTAATTCAGTCTTCCATGTGTCAGATGCTATAGAAAGGATAGAAAAGGAGACATCGGATAGCAGAGCAGTGGGTGTGCAGGGCTGGCAATTTCGATTAAGGAATAAAGTATTGTTCTAACTAGGGAAGGCATTTCTAATAACTCGTCCAGTTAAAATATTTGGGTAGAAATTAGAGATAAGAAAGTAAATGACACTTCAAAGAGATTGTGCTACATGCTCGTTTGTGACAAACCGTCCAGTGCAAATATATTGGTAGAAATTAAAAGTCAGAAAGAAAAGAACACGCTGATGGAATTGTACTGTATGCTCCCCAGTAGTAAGGAAGAAATTAAGAACAAATATGATTAGATTAGATTAGATTACTTACAGTGTGGAAACAGGCCCTTCGGCCCAACAAGTCCACACCGACCCGCCGAAGCGCAACCCACCCATACCCCTACATATACCCCTTACCTAACACTACGGGCGATTTAGCATGGCCAATTCACCTGACCCGCACATCTTTGGACTGTGGGAGGAAACCGGAGCACCCGGAGGAAACCCACGCAGACACGGGGAGAACGTGCAAACTCCACACAGTCAGTCGCCTGAGGCGGGAATTGAACCCAGGTCCCTAGCGCTGTGAGGCAGCAATGCTAACCACTGTGCCACCGTGCCGCCATATGTATGGATATCTCAGCTATACGTAAACTTAATAAGATTGTAATAATGAGGGATTTTAAATTTCCAAACCTTGACTGTTACTACCTTCGTGTTAAAGGTTTGGACGATGAAGAATTTGTCAAATGTGTTCAAGAAAATTTTCTTTATTAATATGTGGTTGTTGATACTAGAGAAGGAACAAAACTAGACCTTATTTTGTGCAAAGCAGGGCAAGTGACTGAAGTAAAAGTGGGGGAATATGATGGCTGTTGCAATCATAACTCAATTCGTTTCAGAATGGTTATGGAAAATGATAAGCCTTCCATTAATATTATCTTTTTAATTGGAGTAACATAAACTTTAATGGCTTGAGACAAGGACCTTCCAAGTTTGATTGAAGGAGATTGTTAGCAGGTGAAGAGAAGTGTGACTACTGGAAGGCATTCAAAAGTATGATGATGAGAACCGACAGGCATTATGTTCTTGTTAGAGTGAAGAGTAAGTCTGGTAAGATTAAGGAACAACGGAGGACTAAAGTTATTGAGGGTCTACTCAAGAATAAAAGAGAATCTTAATTTAGATGTAGACAACTTTAATCAATCGAATCTCTTAAACAACATAAAGCGTGTTGGAAATTACTTAGAGAGAAATCAGGAAAGCAAAAAGGGGACATGAGATAGCATGGACAGATAAGGTTAAGGATAATCTAAAGATATTGTACAAATACATTAAGTGCAAGAGGGTAACCAGGGAGAGGGAAAGGCCTCTTAAAGATTAAGGAGGACATCTTTGTGTTGTATCACAGCAGATGGGGATTAAAATCATTTCCTTCCCAATGCATCACACAGCGGCAAACACATACTATTGTCTTCACCTCGCAATCATCCAGATTGAATTCTCTCTACTATTTGTCAGCCTATTGACCCATCTGAGGAGAAAGTGAGGACTGCAGGTGCTGGAGATCAGAACTGAAAATGTGTTGCTGGAAAAGCGCAGCAGGTCAGGCAGCATCCAAGGAGCAGGAGAATCGATGTTTGGGGCATAAGCCCTTCTTCAGGAATTAGGAAAGTCCTCATTCCTGTAGAAGGGCTTATGCCCGAAACGTCGAATCTCCTGTTCCTTGGATGCTGCCTGACCTGCTGCGCTTTTCCAGCAACACATTATCAGTATTGACCCATTTGATCAAGATCCTTTTGTAATCTTAGAAAGCACTGTTCACTGTCTACTGTGCCATCAGTTTTGTGCCATCCGCAAACTTTCTAACCATGCTTTTTATTTTCTCATCCAAATCATTTACATAAATGACCGAACAATGAAAACACAGAATTTGTGGAATTCTGAATCTGTGGAACAATGCTGGTCACATGCCTCAGTCTGAAAAGCAACCACCCACCATTACTCTCTGAGGCCTGTTATTATGCCAATTGAAAGTGTTGGAGATACACTCAGCAGTTCATGCAGCATTGGAACAGAGAGAAACAAAATTAACTATTTTAAGTCCAATATGACATGTTCAGAACAGGTTCATATCAGCCTCAATATGTTAACATTGTTTCTCTCTCCGGATCCTGCCTGAACTGTTGCACTTCTCCACCATTTTGTTTTTGTATTTCTGATTTCCATTATCTATAATATGTTGCTTTTCTGGATGGGTCTAGATGTTATAATTGACAATTAGCTCCATTCCTGTTCCCGTGACTTGTGCTGGTGACATCCATATTAAACTAGACTCTGTTTCCTCTTTAAGATCCAAAATTAACTGTTTGCCAATATCCACTAAAATGTGCGAATCTCAACACATTTATTTTGATTTGAAGACATTTTAGGTTTAGCTACCCTTTAAGATACAGCAAGAATAGATTATTGATGATGACATTATCTATGTCCTTTATTAATAAGCTTGTCCTCACGGGGTGCGAAAGCTTTTCATACATTTCTCCGAATAATTACAGCAAAGATGGTGGTCACTCAGCATACCCATTCTTATTCTGCTGTAAATCCCTGCAACGCCACTCATTTTGTTATGTGTCTGTTTGTAATTCTGATTATCATGTTCATATATAAACGATCTTAACAGCCTGTATATTCTGTGATTAAACAGTATATCCGTAAAATGTATCTCCATCCATCACATTTAAAATTGCCTCTTCTATTCACATTGTCATTCAGAATTCCATCTCCCAAATGTCATCTGTTCTCTCAGCATTGCAGTTCATTCCATTTGTGAGAAAGAATGGAGGTTGAATAATCGTGACTGGGAGATGATACAGTACTCCCCTCATGTCTGCTCAGCTATTGGCTCCAGTCCTTTCTGTCTCCCAGCCAATATCATATTCGTTCTATCCCTGACTCATTAATCCTCGATTTTTAATGGACAGCATTATTATGGACCAGGCTAGACCTATGAAAACATTTTTAAGCAGGTACCCCAGACCGTAACTGTGGTATTTGAAGATACGTGTAAAGTGCATACTCGATTAATGAATTAGCTGACCGAGTTTTGAACAAACAGAACTTATTGAGAAAATTACAGAATGAAAGACAATAAATCGAAAATAGAATACTCCAATAACGTAACCTATCCAAACCTGACAGGCAATCCTGACTTAATGATGCTCTTCCAAACTACTTGCAACAATCCCAATAAACAAACCCCTTAGCACAAAGAGTTTCAAAAACCCATCTGCCTGAGGCATTATCTGCTAAGCGTAAACATAAGGACTTCAATGACCATTTCAACATTCAGGCATGTTGGAATCTTGGGTCGTTTAGACCCTCTCTGAAAAAAAAATCAAGGACAACATAAGCTTCTAAAAGGTTTGTGACAACATGACACATTTGGCTTGGAACTGAATTCAATAAATGTTAGCCTTACTGCTTTGAAGCCAATAAAGCGTTTTATGGTGTTTGTGAGTTTGCTGAAGTGCATTGTGTGTTGAAGATACAAAGTTGCCTTATAACAGCAACAAGAGGAATGCCCAGACAGATCCACACTTCCTGTGTATTGTCAGGGCAAATATTCCCATGGTAAATATAGTGGTTGTTCCTGTTCTAGTGGAGGAGAGGTCAAGAAAATAATAACGTCTTGATTGTGTTTTGTTGGGTGGGGGATTCAGGTAGTTTCAGCATTGCAAATGGAGATGCAGCACAATCATCTAACCTGCGATAAGAAACATCCGTCATTCTTCCTCACAACTAACTACACTGCAGCAATTGGTGATGGGAGATGTGACCAATCGCTAGCGATGCCAACACTCAGTCCAGTCCAGTTTTTCTTGAGAACTGAACGTACGGTACTGAAATTAGTTAACTAGAACTGTTTGTTCAGGGACAGTAATTGTTGTCAGTTTCCATGGATTCTAATTGTCTCACTGCAGGATTTCCTTCTCCTGTTAGTAAGATTATTCTTTCAATGTTTTGCCCCATTGTAGAAACAGATGCATCACATCCGAAACTAACTCGATTAGCACCTACAAAGATAGGGAGAGGAGCGATCAGAATCTGAGAACGTTAGACTCAAATATCCCAATAATGAATCGGAATCTGAGAACAGTAAATTAGAATGTTCCAATAATGGACAGGAGGTTATTCTGGGGTCTTTACTTGCTCTCCACGTTTTGGTCAACATTACCACGATCGGATATACGGTGTACTGCTTATTATTTGAGGGGGGGGGGGGGAACTATCCCATCCTCGCTATTGTTGGCATTCCTGTTAAGTATCCCTATCTCTATCCAATTATTAATCCCATAAACTATGTTGAACTTCATTGTTATTCCTGTTCTCTATAGTTTGCAAACATGGAAACTATAGTCTTCAGTTTCAGTTGCAAAGTATATTCATTATCACAAATTTCAGAACTTCACCCACTCCCCACACCCCACCATGCGTGCACTTCTGCCCTCACAAACATCTGAGAACAAGATTGTGGACAATCATGATTTCCCATTTTGACCTGAAATGTTTTATATCTTGGTATTCTCTCGATCACCAAATCTCTCCACTACCCGCTCCATAATATCCCCTGTTCTCATCTTGGCGTTAGTGCTATTGCTATATAAACCATTTTCTATGCCTTGCTAAATTCAGATTTCATGGTTCCAGCTCTCTTCTAAGCAATCTTTCAGTTGCAAATATTTGCATCACAGCCTTGTTCGCGTCTCTGAAGTAAATTCCTGATAGGGACACTGTGTAGTAATGTAGTTTGGCAGGTGATTCAGAGGCGAATGTTATTAAACTAAAGACACCGTTTTGCATCCTCCCACAAATGACATCAGAACTTAAATCCCAATGACAGTAATTCGAAATAAAAGTGAAATTCACTAATGTCAACCATTGCACCACCAGCACTTTGACAATGTGTTTATCTCATTCACTGATGTCCTTGGTAAAGATATCTAGCATTATTACCTGGTCTGGCTTTAGACTGCCATCAGGTCCACAGCAATGTAAGTGGATCTTTTCTTACTTAAGGAATGATCTCGCAGGAAAATGTATTTAGTGAGGTCAACTAATGCTGCCCCTGTCAGCGATACCGAGATTCTATGTAATAACAACAGTACAGGTTAAATAAAACAAAGAATGATGCTACAGTTCGGAAAGAAAAACTGAGTAAACTGAGCAGATTTGGTCGCCTCTGTTCGAGAAATAAACAGAATTGGCACTTCGAGTCCACTAACTAGGCATCAGAACTGAATACAGCTGGGAAATAGTGTGATTGATGTTGGTGACAGGGTGTCTCTCTTATGAAGGGGAGAAGAAATGAGTTGAATAGATACAGAAAGGGAGAGATAGAAAAGAAATGAAGCAAAGAAAGGGATTGTTGATGATCAACTGGGATGGAAATATAAACGAGATTAACCTTATTTATTTTTCTCCTGTTCCCATATACTGAAAATCCTGCCCATTTAGGGTATACATCAAAGTCGCAGTTTAAAGTGAGTTATCAACCTTTATCTGTCTTCCATGAGTGTGATCACCTTCTTTTACTCATTAATGGATGCTAAGCAGGTATTTAATTCCCTTTCTTCATTGTCCTTGAGAAAGTGATGATGAGCTGTCCTCCTGACCAATGCAGTCCTTGTGCTGGAAGTCGTCAGTGCCGAGGTCCGTCCGGTTTCATTTTTTTTAGGCTTTCGACTGAGCGATATAACTTCGCGGCTTGCCTGGCCATTTCAAAGGGCAGGTGAGGGTCAACCACATTGTTAAAGTTAAATGTAAGCCCGATAAATTGAAGATGGAAGGTTTCCTTCCTTAAAAAAAAAACTAATGTCTTAGCCGTAGTTTACATCTCATTCCCATTAGGTTCAAGCTTGTTCAATCTCCATGGCAACTTGCTCAGTCAAATCCTGCTATAATGTCAGGGCCATTCACTCTGACGCTGTGCTTATATTTTTTGTTCATGTCAATAGACCAAATGACATGTATGGGGAGTGTTTCCTTCCCTCAGAAGGTAGTGACATTGGGGCCTCTCTACCCCAGACAGTAAATCACTGAAATATTTTTGGGGCACGAGTGATGTTAATGGATTTTGATCATTGTGGGCTACAAAGATATGGGCATGAAAGAGAAATTGCGCCCGAGAACAGATCAGCCCTGCCCTGACTGAAGGGAAGGGCAGGCTTGAGAAGCTAAATAGTCTGTTTTTATTCCAGTCTTCTCCATAGTCCAATCACTTTGTGGCCTCTTCCATTTCCTATGTCACTGGATAGACTGATACTGTTGCTGCATGATCTAAACTGGGTCTAGCTTTATCGACTGGAGGGGATGATTGGCCTCCTCCTGAAACTGTATATCATGATCGAGGGGCCGAAAGGCCTCATCCCGTTCTGCTGTAACTGGAATCCATATCGCTAAATATCCTGCCCGAGGAGAAAGTGAGCACGGCAGATGCTGAAGATCAGAGTCGAAAGGTGTGACACTGGAAAAGCCCAGCAGGTCAGGCAGCATCCGAGAAGCAGGAGTATCGACGTTTTGTACATTCTTTATGATTGAATTATGACCGAAACGTCGATTCTCCTACCCCTCCAATGCTGCTTGACCTGCTATGCTTTTCCAGCACCACACGTATCAACGTCTACCGGCTCACCCTAGTCAACCTTGCTGGTCACATCAGCAAAGAACTTTAACCAATTCATCAGGCGTGAACTTGCACTCAGAAAGCCATGCTTACTATTTCTCCTCAAACCCTGTTTTCCAAATGCATTTACGTTTTAGATTAAATTAGATTACTTACAGTGTGGAAACAGGCTCTTCAGCCCAACAACTCCACACTGACCTGCCAAAGTGCCACCCACCCAGACCCATTCCCTTACTTTTACCCCTTCACCTAATACTATGGGCAATTGAGCATGGCCAATTCGCCTAACCTGCACATTTTTGGACTGTGGAAGGAAACCAGAGCACCCAGAGGAAACCCACGCAGACACGGGGAGAATGTGCAAACTCCACACAAACAGTCGCCTGAGGCGGGAAGGAAACCCGGGTCTCTGGCGCTGTGAGGCAACAGTGCTAACCTCTGTGCCACCATGCCGCCCATTTTGCCCCTAAGCGTCTTCTCACATAACTTACCTACCACAGATGTTAAGCTTCCTGGTCTATAATTTACAGGAGTTTGTTTTTCAGTCCTTATTGAATACGGGCACAACGATTGCTATCCTCCAGTCTTCCGGAATCTCACTTGTAGTTAATAATAATCAAAATTATCAGCTAGGTCCCCCACAAATTCTTCTCTTGCCCCTTGCAGTGTTCTTAGATATATCTGGTAAGGAACGTGAGATGTATCCACCTTCATACGTTCTAGTACATCCAATACCTCCTCTATTGTGATATGGATTGTCCCTAAGATATCACCACTAACTTCCCCAAAATCACAAGTATTCATGTCTTTCTCCACGGTCAACACAGAGGAGAAATATTTGTTGAGGACTTCGCTCATCTCTGATGGTTCCACACATACAAGTCCACTTTGGTCTTTGAGGGATCCTATTCTCTCTCTAGTTAATATTTTTCCTTTAATATACTTAAAGAACTTCTTTGGCTTCACCCTGATCTTCTCAACCAACGCTGTCTCATCGCCCCTTTTTGCCTGCCTGATTTCATTCTTATTAACCTCGTGCATCCCTTGTACACCTCTAGGGATTCCCTTGATCCCAGTTGCCTGGTCCTGAGCCACGCCTCCTCCTTTTTTTCAGATCAAAGCCTCAATATCTCTTGTCATCCAAGGTTCTCTATTCCTGTCAACTTTCCTTTCACCGTTTCAGGAACATATAAACTTTAAACTCAAGCTATCACAGTTTTAAAGGCTTGTCGGAGGTCCCTTCACCTGTAAGCAGACTACTCCAATCAACTCGTGTAAGCTCATTTCTAATTCCATGAATGTTCGCCTTGCCCCAATTTAGAACACGAATTTGTGGACCAGCTTTTTATTTTCTTTTCAATAACGGATACATATATGTTATCATCGCTGCTGCTTCTCTCTCTTGTTCAGTATTGGAAAAGTTCATTGATTTCGCTTTGAATTTGCACCCCTCTCTCACTTTCACTGACTCCTCCCTTCCTTTCCTCGACATCTCTGTTTCCACTTTTGAGGGTAGACCAGGCTCACAGCCACCTGGAGTATACATCCTCACACCCTGTTTCCTGAAAAGACTCCATTCCATTCTCCCAGTTCATCCATCTCCACTGTATTGCTTCTGATGATGACAAATTCAACAACGAAGCCTCTGAAATGTCCATCTCATTCCTCAAACCAAAATTCCGCAGCACTCATGTCAACAGGATACTCAACCGGGTCTGACCCATCTCCTACACTTCTAGCCTCGCCCTTCCACTTCCCTCTCACAACAAAGTTTCCCTTGTCCTCCCTAGCATCCCACCAGCATTCACATGTAGAGAATCATCATCCAACATTTCCTCATCCACCCACCCTCCAGCGAGATGCCCCCACCTGCACATATTCACCTCCCCTCCCTTGTCCACCTTCTGGAGGGATCATTCCCTCCAAGACGCATTGGCCTGCTCTTTAATCACTCCCACCCAAGTTTCACTTCACTTTCCCCTGCCCGAGTTGTAACACTTGCCCATTTAACTCCCCCCTTCCTTAGTATCCAAAGGTGCAACCATACCTTCCAGATGTAGCAGCACTTTATCGACACTTCCCACAATCTCGTCTAGAATATTTGCTGCTCACAATGTGGTCGCCTCTACATTGTGGAAACGAAGGGTAGATTTGATGGCCACTTCGCAAAACATCCTTGTTGTACCTCTGCAAAAGACCCTGAGCTTCCAGCTGTGTGCCTGTTTAAAACCCCATCCTGTTCCCTAGCCAATATCTCTGTGTCAGGTTTGCTGCAATGTTCCGGGAAAGTTCAGCGGAAACTGGAAGACAAACTTTTCATTTTTCCGTGCGGACTCAAAATCAAGTTCAATAATTTTACTGTCAGAACTCCCCAATGTCCTTGTCCCCTACCCATATACCCTTCTAATACTCACCCTCTATTGTTAGTTACTAACAGTCTCCATTACCAGGTATCCAGCCTATTCTGTACATAAATCAACATTTTCAGCGCTATCATCAGTTCTGAGGAAGGGTCACCGGACCGGAAACATTAACTGTGATTACTCTGCACAGCTGCTGCCAAACCTGCTGAGCTTTTGCAACAACTTCTATTTTTGTTTCAACATTTTCATGACAAGATCTCGCAGTGCAATATTTAGAGCCCTGTCAAACATAAGGACGTTGCAATTTTTCATTTAATATCCATAACAAATTACTCGAGATCCAACTGAGATATTGGCTTCGCTGTTATCATTCAAATAAGACACTTTGTCACAGTTCAGAAAGGAAAAAGAAATCAAAAGAGCTTGAGCGAAACTCAGTAGATCTGGCAACATCTGAGCAGAGATGCAAAAGATTAAGCTTTGATTCTAATATGGCTTTTCAGAACAGTGACGCATCATATTACATACGTTATTTCTGTTGCTTTCTGCAGATACTTCCTCATCTTTTTCGTTTATCCAGCATTTTCTGTTTGCATTTCATGTTTCCATTACCTCTATATGTCATGTTTCTTGACGGGTCTACATGTTGAACTTGTAATATTTGGACAATGTGGTCCTTTCTTGTTCCTATTACAGTTGGTTTGTCTGTGACACCTGAATTCTTCTTTAAAATGCAAAGTTTAAAAAATTCTGAACATCCTGTAAATCTCTGGAAATCTTTTTATTTAAGTACATTTTAGAGGCAGCTGAACTTCATGAAATAATAGACATAGATTATGTATGATGGAACACTCTGTGTCCTCCTTTCGAAAAGCTTATCTCCCCACTCTCCAAAAGCTTTCAATATGTAACATAGAATTATTACAGCAAAGGTGGTGAAAACTCAGCATATTGTCTCTTCCAGCTTGTTATGCACCGGGACAATACACTCTCAATGATGCATCTGTAGAAGTAGCGCATGCTGATTTTCCTGTATCACCTGAGGAAGGAGAGGCATTGTTGAACCTTCCCGACAGTCAGACCTATGTGAGAAGTTCAGGACAGGTTGTGAGTTATCATCACTCCGAGGGACTTGATGCTCTGTACTCCCTCAAACGGTTGATGTAGATAGAGTATGTTCCTCTCCTTTCTTCCTAAAGTCAATGATCAGTTCTTTACATTTTCCGGATTAGAGAGAGAGGTCATTATCAACACACCATGCCACCAAGCTCTCTATCTCCTTTCTCCATTCTGACGCGTTGTTGTTTAATATCCGTACTGCTACAATGATTTCATCAACGAACTTGTAGCTGGCGTTGTTTGGAATTTGGAAACTCAGCCGTGGTTGTACAGGGAGTACGTAGGGGGCTGAGGACACAGCCGTGGTTGTACAAAGAGGACATTAGGGGGCTGCAGAAACAACCGTGGGTGTACAGGGAGTACGTAGGGGGCTGAGGACACAGCCGTGGTTGTACAAAGAGGACATTGGGGGCTGCAGAAACAACCGTGGGTGTACAGGGAGGACAGTAGTTGGTTTAGGGGCACAGCCGTGGATGTACAGGGAATACACTAATGGGCTGAGGTCACAGCCATGGGTGCACAGGGAGTACCATAAGGGGCTGAGGACACAGACGTGGGTGTACCTGGAGTACCATAAGGGGCTGAGGGCACAGACATGGGTGTACAGGGAGTACCATAAGGGGTTGAGGGCACAGACGTGGGTGTACCTGGAGTACCATAAGGGGCTGAGGGCACAGACATGGCTGTACATGGAATACAGTAAGGGGCTGAGGGCACAGACGTGGGTGTACAGGGTGTACAGTAAGGTGCTGAGGGTACAGCCGTGGGTGTACAGGGAGTATTGTCGGGTGTTGAGAACACATCCTTCAGCAGCTTTAGTGTTATTGTGGAGGAGGTGGTTTAACCTATTTTCACGATTGTGGGTCAGAAATCTGAGGATCCAGTTGCAGAGGATGGAACCGAGACCAAGATCGCGGAGTTTTATGATTAGTCTGTAAGTGATAATGATTTTGAAGGTGGAGCTTTAGTCAATGAGCAGGAGTCTGGTGTAGGTGTCCTTGTTGTCCAGATATTACGGGGATGCGTGCAGGCTTGGATATGGCATCAGTTGTGAACCCGTTACATCAGTCGGCAAATTATAGTGCAGCAGGGCAGGCTGGGAGACTGGAGTTGGTGTAGGCAATAACCAGCCTCTCAAAGTACTTCATGATTATTGAGGTCGGAGTCACTGGATGGTCGTCTCTAAGGGCATGTTCCATGTGCTTTCTCACTTCCAAGGATGATGAATCAGATTGAGACTTCGCCTTCTGGAGGGAGAGGCTGAAGTTGTATGTGAATACCTCTGCTAGTTGGTACAAACAGGATCTGTGTGCTCAGCCAGAAACACTTTCCAGGCCCATCACTTTCTTTGATTTGACTCACTGAAAGACTGGCCTTGCCTGCAGCGGTGACAACAGACACATGTACATCTGGGGCTTTCGCGGCCTGTTTCAGCCCTCAGTGACAGTCACACAGTCATTTATGATCGACATCCCCTCCCCCCACCTCCCTCGGTCGTCTTCAACACAAAATGACATTGGTTGGTGTGAGCACCAAACAGTCAGCATTGAGACAGATTGCCATTAATAGGCTGGGATCGTGCGCCATCAAGTTCTGTGTCACCATAATGCGGTAAATTCATAATAAAATGTTGGGCAGGGTGTCAGTGCCAGTGGTGCAAGGAGTGAAGACCTTGCAGGTGTAATTCCCATCATGCTGCTTTAATCTAAATGGAGTAAAGCATCTTGAGCGTTGTGCCTTTTCAATGGTGGACCGTCCTTAGGTAGTCAGGAAGTACCATTTACGTGAACCATCTGACCTGACGGCAGTTTTACTAGGTTTGCAGATGATACAATGATGATTGGATGGGCAGGTGATATTATGGAAGTGGGGAGGCTGCAGAAAGACTTGGACAGTTTAGGACACTAGGAAAACACGTGGCTGATGGAACAATATGGGAACATGTGAGATTATGCATTTCAGTAGGCGGAATACAGGCCGATTTTATGTTCTAAAAGCCTTCATGAAATCTGAAGCACAAAAGGAGTTTGGAGTCCTCGTCCTCTCTTACGGTTAATGCACAGGTGCAGTTGACAGTTAGGAAAGCAAATGCAATGTTAACGTTCATTTCAAGAGAGTGTGAATACAAGGGCGGAGACATACTGCTGAGAATGTAATGGGCTATGGTCAGACAGCATTTGGATTATTGTGAGCTGTTCTGGGGAAGGATCTACGGGTTTTGGACATGATCTATCCTGGGAATGATGGCTTGTCATACGAGCGGCAGTTGAGGGCTCTATGTCGGTATTCAATGGAATTTAGAAGAATCGGGGCGCAACTGATTGAAACTGAGTGATTACTGCAAAGATTGATACAGTTAGAGGATAGAAAGTATTTCCACTAGTTTTAGAGACTATGACAAAATGGCACAGTTTCGGAGTGAAGAGATAGGCTGAATGGCCTAAGTCTATTGTTATATCTCATGCCCTTATGGTCAAACATTTTATTATTCAGTGCAGAATTGTAAGTCTCAGACCTGCTCTTGTAAACCTTGTATCTGTATGTTGATTTGACTTCACCTGCTGGTCAATGGTAACCCCTGTAAAATGGACAGTGGGAGGATTCAGTGTCATCCAGAAGCGCAGTAATATGTTGAATATAAGCTGCTATCTGGGAGTCTCATCTGACGGAAGTACATTGTCTCTACGATGATTGTCATTTTCAATCTGGTATTTTTGAAGGATCGATCCTACTACGCTAATATTGTTGAATTTAACAAAACAGGTGAAATTTATTGCAGTGCTCAGCAACAATATTTCATGGAACACTGAACACCTTTCTAATAACAGAAAGGTCTAAAATGTTCATCATCAGAAACACTGCTTTCCTGTTCATGTTCAAATCAGACAACCCGTCCCATCGAGGTGCTCAAATTGAAAGTACTTAAACTTTTGTTGTGGTTCTGTTCGCTGAGCTGGGAATTTATGTTGCAGACGTTTCGTCCCCTGTCTAGGTGACATCCTCAGTGCTTGGGAGCCTCCTGTGAAGCGCTTCTGTGATCTTTCGTCCACCATTTGTAGTGGTTTGAATCTGCCTCTTCTGGTTGTCAGTCCCAGCTGTCTGCTGCAGTGGTCGGTATATTGGGTCCAGGTCGATGTGCTTATTTATTGAATCTGTGGATGAGTGCCATGCTTCTAGGAATTCCCTGGCTGTTCTCTGTTTGACTTGTCCTATAATAGTAGTGTTGCTTGTCATCTGTGTGTGTACCTACTAAGGATAGCTGGTCGTGACGTTTCGTGGCTAGTTGATGTTCATGGATGCGGATCGTTAGCTGTCTTCCTGTTTGTCCTATGTAGTGTTTTGTGCAGTCCTTGCATGGGATTTTGTACACTACATTGGTTTTGCTCATGCTGGGTATCGGGTCCTTCGTTCTGGTGAGTTGTTGTCTGCGAGTGGCTGTTGGTTTGTGTGCTGTTATGAGTCTCAGTTGTGGCAGTAGTCTGGCTGTCAGTTCGGAAATGCTCCTGATGTATGGTAGTGTGGCTAGTCCTTTGGGTTCCGGCAAGTTCTCGTTCCGTTGTGAATGCTTGTGGATGTGGTGCCAATCAAATGGGCTGATTTGTCCTGGATGGTGTCAAGCTTCTTTAGTCTCGTTGTGGCTGCACTCATTCAGGCAACTGAGGAGTATTCCATCTCAGTCCTGACTTGTGCCATGTGGTTGGGTGACACGTTTTGGGAAGACTGGAGGTGAATTACTCACGGAATATTGCCATCCTCTGATCAGCTCTTATATTTATGTGGCGAGTCCAGTTGAATTTCTGGTCAATGGTAACCCCAAGTGTATTGATAGGGGTGGGGTGGGGAATTTAGTGACAAATAAGCCGCTGAATACGAAGTGTTTATATTATCTCTTACTGGCGATGGTCATTGTTTGGCATTTGTGTGATGGGAATGCTACTTGCCACTTGTCAACCCAAGTCTGGAGATAGTCCAGATCATGTTGCCTTTAGGCATGGACTGCTTCAGTATCTGAGCATTTGCGAATGGTGCTGGACATTGTGCAGTCATCATCAAATTTTCCTCTTCTGACCTTATGATGAAGAGAAGGTCATTGATGAAGCCACTGAAGATGTTTGGACCTAGGTTTCATCCGGAGGGCCACTGAAGATGTTACGTAGTATGGTGATGAAACGTCTGTAAATGAACATTCCAGTTCATGGAGAAAACCGGCATCCACATTATCCAGAGGGGCTACTGCAGAGATGTTCTGGAACGGAGATGACTGACCTCCAACAACAATGACCATTTTCCTATCTGTCAGCTATGACACTAATAATGGAGTATTAGCCCGTGATACCCTTTTTGCTGGTGTTCTTTTATGCCATATTTGAAAGTATGCAGTCCTGATGTCAAAGGCTGGAATTCAGTTCCTTTTCCTATATTTGAACCAAGGCTGTGACGGGTTCAGGAGCTGAGTGACTCTGGCAAAACCCAAACAGGGCGTCCCTGAGCAGGTTATTGCTGAGCAGGTGCTGCTTGATAACACTGTTGATGACACCTTCCATCATTTTACTGATGATGGAGAGTGCACTGATGAGGCGGTATTTGACCAGGTTGAATTTGTTCTGCGTTTTATGAACAGAACATACTTGAGCAGCTTTCCCCCATTGTCAGTTTGTAACCGGAGTGGAACAGCTTGGCTAGGGGAGCGGGATGGTCTGGAGTATAATTCTTCAGGACTATTGCCGGCGTGTTATCAGGAGTCATAGCCTTTACAGTCCAGCACCTTCAATCGTTTCTTGATATCAGTCAATCGAACTTGCTGAAGACTGCTATCTATAATGATGGGGACCACGGGGGGAGGTCGAAATGGATCATTCACTCGAAACTTCTGACTGAAGATTTCTGCGAAAGTCTCAGCCTTATCTTTTGCACTGGTGTGCTTGGTTCTTCATCATTGAGGATGGGGATATTTGTGGAGAGTCCTACTCTAGTGAGTTGTTTAATCGTCCAACACCATCCACGATTAGATTAGGAGGACTGCCGAGCTTAAATCTGATGCATTCGTTGTGGGGTAACTCAGTTCAGTCCGTCCCTTGCTGTTTATGTTATTTGGCACGCAGGTATTTCTGTTTGGAAGCTTCAGCAGATTAACATTTCATCTTTGTATATTCCTGGTTCTTCTCCTGGCCTCCTGCATTCTCCATTGAACCAGAGTTGATTGTCTGGCTTGATGGTAATGGTTGAGTGGGGGATATGATGGGCCATGACATTACAGTTAGTGCTTGAGTTCAGTTCTGCTGCTATTGATGGTCCACAGTGTCTTACGGACGCTCAGTCTTGAGTTGCTAGATCTCTTCAAAGTCGGTGTCATTTAGCATGGTGATAGTGTCACACAACACAATAGAGTTTATTCTGAATGTGACCTTGAGACTTTTACCGATACTGCCATGGACAGATACATCTGCAGTTGGTAGATTGGTAAGGATGAGGTCATGTATGATTTTTTTTCCCTCTTGTTCTTTCCCTCACCATCTTCTGCAGACCCAATCTAGTAGCTATGTCCTTTAGGACCCGACCAGCGTGATCAGTAGTACTGCTGCAAACCATTCTTGGTGGCCAACTTTGAAATCTCCCAGCCAGAATACAACTTTGTGCCCTTTCTACAGTCAGCGCTTTCTCCAAGTGTTGTTTAACATGGAGGAGCACTGATTCAGATGAGGGTCGACGTTACGTGGTAATCAATAAGAGACATCTTTGTCCATGTTTAATCTGAAGCCATGGGACTTCATTGGGTCTGGAGTCAATTTTGGGGCCTCCCAGAGCAACTACCTCCAGACTGTATCTCACTGAGCTGCCCATCTGCTGGACCAGTCCTTCCTTTGGGGCAGGATATATCCAGGAATGGTGATGGTGTTGTCTGGGTTATTTCTGTAAGGTATGATACCATGAGTATGACTATGTCAGGCTGTTGCTTGACTAGTCTGTAAGGCAGTTGTCCCAATTTTGGCACTCCCTCTTCGATGATAGTAAGGAAGATTTTGGAGGTTCTACAGTGATATTTCTAATGTTGACTTTTCAGATGCAGAGTTTGATGCCAGTTGGTCCAGCCAGTTTCATTTCTTTGAAACTTTGTAATGCTTGGTACAACTGAATGACTCACTAGACCATTTCAGGGGGCGATTGAGAGTCAATGACATTGCTGTGGGTCTGGAGTTGCATGTCAGCCAGACCAGGTGAGGATGGATGGATATTAGAGATCCAGATATTCTGAATATCGTCAATGCTTTCCTTCTCATAGGTAGATTCTTAATTCCAGGGACATTTTAAAATGACTGAATTGAATTTCCACCATCTACAGTGGCGGGAGTCGAACCAGGATCCAAAGAACAGGAGCTGATTTTCTGGATTGATAATCTATCGGTAATACCATGAGGCGTACTTGAAACCACATGTTGTATGCAACTGCCAATTCTTGTGTTGTCCTGTTTTTCATTCATTATGTTATTCTGTAATCTCATCCATCATTAAATCCTGATTCAAATACACAGTCATGAACATCCTCTCGACTGCTTGGATTTCATTCAATCCGTTTCTTTTGAACAGGCATTTCAAGGCAGCTGCCCATCAGAAAAGAACAGGAAGGAAGAATGGCTGACTGGGCACTGTACGTGTCACCAGACCAGCATGTCTGTTCAGGCACCTAAAGTATTTATTGTGGGTCAGAGAACCTCAGAATTATTAGAGCACAGATGGAGGCCATTCAGCCCATCAAGGTGTCACAAGCTCTCCAACAGCACAAACAGAGATAGAGAGAATGTGTGGAGGTAGATGGTGTGTGAGAGAAATAAACAGAGAGAAAGAATTTGAAGGGAGATAAACTGAGAGAGGATAGAAAAGAGAGTGACTAACTAAGTGAGAGAGGTGTTAGACAGATCAGGAGACCGCATTAGAGTATATAAATATGGGCAGGTAGAAATTAGAAGTTTTATTCAGAAATTCCTCTGAACTTTAAGCCCTTTGTCTGGGCCCCATACCCTGTCATCACTATGCTGATACTGGCTGTTAGCCCAGAGTATTTATTTCCAATAATATCACATAGTTTACTGACAGCTAAACAGAACCCATTAGGCCAATAGATTGATTCCATGCGGAAAGCAGAGTTTTTAAATAGACTGTGCGAAGAGCAACAAGAAATGATGACACCCCTTCCCCCCACCCCCCGGTACTGTATGAGAGACTAGGCCAGAGAATCTCAGTGAGGGGACTGACTAACTGACGGGAAATAAGCATCTCAGCTGTGGGTGAAATAATAATCGATAAAGTTTGCACACCACTTACCTAGTTTTGTAATCCGCATTTCAATTTATGTAGCACACTATCAGGAATGCATTCTATCAACCTTATCTCTTTGTACTTTGCATATATTGGTGTATGCAGAAAATCATGTTGTTACTGTATTTTATATTGAAAGAATGCATTTCATTAATATTGTCTTTGCTATTTCATCATTGTAAATGTATCCTTGAACCTGTTCTTCATATGAGTTATGAAGAGTAACGTTCCAATACTGGTGAATGGAGAACATCACTGTCACTCTACCCACTCTAAACAACCATGTCCCCCAGTCCTCTCCATCTTCTGTCTTTCCCCAATGTCATAATCACAATGTAATTGAAGTCCATTAAATGACACTTCACCACAGTTCGTTAACATGGATAACATCAACAACATAAACCACACCTGCCATCTCTGACATGAAATAACAATCTGAATTGTGTTTGTCACGTACAATTCTCTGTTAACATATCCATGCCATTCGTTTGTTATAACTTACGTTTTCTTAGACCCACTTTCCCATCAGATCATGTACGAAAGATGGTCTCTCAATGTTTTACAGATATTGCAATGACTGATCTGTAGTTACAGGATTTATTTCTCTATTTTTGAGAAGAGAATCATGTTTATGTTCCGTCAAACCTCTGGCATTACTTCCATGTCCAAGGTAGACTGAATGATTACACACAATCAATCTGCTATCTTCAACATTCCTTCCTTCAGTCACACTCACATATCACAACTAGAAAGCATAAAGGTTCAAAGTTATTTTGAACTTTAATAAAACAGTATTGAATTCCATTTGGTTAACTGGAGTTATTTGTTCAGCGATTGTGATTGCGTCAGTCTCCGTGGATCCTAATCATTCCGAGAGAGTTTCTCTCTTCTATCAATAAGGGAATGCCTTCAGTGTTTTATCCCATAGTATGAGCGGGAGCACAATCCACACCAGTAACAGGGATCAGCAGCTCCAGAGAGGTGGAGGAGAGATCAGTCTGTGAGAACATTAGACTGCACTGTTCCAACAATGGACAGGCGTTTATCCTATGGTCTTTACTGGCATTCCCAGCCTTGGATATCATTAGCATATCAGATTGAAGATGCACCGATGGTTATTCAAGGTGGTTACTATCCTATTCTTGCTATAGTTGGTGTTCCTGGTAAGTCACTCTGTCTGTCGACTGAACTGAATTGATGCTGATGATATATAAATTTTGTAAAAGTGCAAGTCAACTTTTTCAGTTCCAATCAAAGATTCCATTCCTTGGAAATAATAACTAGCAAATTATTATTGACAAATTATTCCAAATATGCGAGGATGAAACACACTGTTCTCAACCTTCTTGATTCATTTTCTCCTGCAAACTTTACATCTCCATATCATCCCCACATACCAATCCTGTCCAGTATAAACACTAAGACGTCCAAGTATCCTCCTCAGCCTCAGTGCAACTTCTGAATAAACCATTGTTTGCGCCTTTGTTAATTCTGGATACATGTTTCAAGCCCCTTCTTACCACGTGTGCGTTGCAAAATAATTGAACTTGAGATGTTTAACTTTTTATCTGTGCAGAATCTGAAAGATTGGAAGATAGTGTATGGTGGTCACTTCATTGGCTTGTAATCTAGATGCACAGAATAACAATCTGTTGATACCAGCTTGCCTGATGCCCATTAGAGAAGGCAATGGTTTCATACTTCCCTGGTCAGGTCTCTGTTTAACTGCAAAATTACAGCAGTTTGTTTTACTCTTTCCTGTCCGGTGGAATAGCTGAACCAGCCACTCAGTTCAAGGTCAGTACAACATCCTGGCCTGACCAGGGCTGCACACATCCCGTGAGGGAAAAACAAAAGTGAAGGCAGCTCCCTCCCTCTGCCTGTTTCCCATAATCCGTCACCAGATTACCATTCAGGTAGGTGGCCATTCACTGTTTTAGATGTATTCTTTGTGATTGAGTCTCTCCTTGGGAGTGATGTCTATCTCGATAGGCACCTCTGGTGCTGGCTTTATTGATGCTGACCTACAGATGTAAGGATGTTTGACTTTCCACATCAGTGTTAATGCATTGTAAATGAATGGTTTCCTTTGTCACATGAAGGAAACGGAGCCAGCTAAGTGAGGGAAATGAATTATTGCGATCAAACTTGAGAATTTTTTTTGAGGCAGCATTTGGGGTGTTGTGGACAGATTTTCTCGCCTTTACAAGGAGTGATCTCCTTACCGCAGAGAGAGTGAACAGGCGTTCTACCAGATTAATCCCTGGGATAATGTCATCATGAGGAGTAAGTAAAGTTTGATCTGTAGTGCTTTCAGAGAATAAAAGATGATTGCATTGAACACTGAGTGGGATGGGTAAGCACTAATTGCATTTAAACAGATAATGAGAAGGTGATAAATACCATGTCTGCTGTTTCACTCAGGATGCATGATTCTGGATAGTTTAAGTGCCTCTGAGGACGTTACGCCCATCTACCTCAACCTCCACTCCCCACGCTAATTGAGAGAGACAGAGAAGTCCAGGTTTTGAATAAACTCTCCCCACATTAATACAGTGCACTTGGTGTGTGATCCTGCACTGAATGTCATATTTTCCACCACCCCGACAGCAGCCACAATGCGTTCAATCTAAAACAGTTAACTATTCTCACCAGGATCTGACATTCATGAAGAACATGAATCCATCATCTCAGAGATGCAAGGTGACTCCTTCACGTTTAGAATACAAGTCTATAAGACACAGGAGCAGAAATTATGCCAGTTAGCACATTGAGTCTGCTCATCATGCAATAATCGCTGATAGATTTCTCAAATCCATTCTCCAGGCTTCTCCTCGTAATTCTTCATCCCCTGGATCATCAAGAACCTATCTATCTCCGTCTCAAATATACACAATACACTGCCATCTGTGGCAATACATTTCAATGATTCGCCATTCGCTGGTTAAAGACATTTGTCCTTATCACTGTTCTAAAAGCTGTTCCCTTTCATCAAAGTCTGTGTCCTCGAACTCTCGTCCAATGCAAACATCTTACCAAGATCAACTCTGTACCGGTAATTCAGCATCCTGCGCTTCCATTATTTTCCCTCTCATCGTGTAAACTTTACCGAGGATAGACCAGAGCCCACAAACATTCCTCATACGATAAACTTTTCATTCCTATGATCATTTTCGTGAAAATATTCTGCACAAGCTCCAGAGCCACTACATTCTTCCTGAGATATGGGGCTCAAACTTTCGAACAATACTCCAAATGTGGTCTCACAAGAGATGGATCCAACCTGTTTTATATTCAATTCCTCTCGTAATAAATGCCATCAATAATAAATGCAATTGCCCTCCTGACTACTGCCTCAACCTGCAAGCTTACCTTGAGAGAACCCTGCACTAGAACTCCCAAGTCCTTTTGCACTTCAGATTTCTGAATTTTCTCCCCATTTAAAAAATGGAACATACCACTATTCTTTGTGCCAGAGTGCATGACCTCACACTTTCCAACGTTGGAATGCATCTGCCAATCTCCTTCTTCAGTCTATCCGCCTCCTCAATACGACATAGTCCATCTGCCTATCTATGAATCGTCTGAAATATTAGCCAGAGGACACTCAGTTCCATCATCTAGATTGTTAACATAACAAGTAAATAGTTACGATTCCAACACTGAGCCTTGTAAAGCACCAATTGTCACTGACTGACATCCTGAGAGGGACTATTCTAACCCCACTCTCTGCTTTCTGCTAGACAAATGAGCTTCTATCCAAGCCACTACCTTGCCTCTAACACCACGGACCCTAAACGTACTCAGTAATCTCCTGTGTGACACCTTGTCAAAGGCCTTCTTGAAATCCAGGTGGATAACATTCATTGGCTGTGCTTGGTCAAGCCTGCTCATTTCCTCTTCAAATAGTTCCAACAGATTTTTCAGGCATGACCTTCCCTTGATGAAACCAAAGTGATTTTGCCCTATTTTACCAAACACTCTGAAGTATTCAGAAATCTCATCCTTCACAATGGATTCCAGGATCTCACCCACGACCGAAGTTAAGCTATTAATTGTGGATTTCTTTTTGTCTTTTTCCTCACTCCCTTGTTACAATGGGGTGTCACGTTAGTGGGTTTCCCGTGTTCTGGGATCGTTCCTTACTCTAGTGATTCTTGAAAGATCACCACTATCCCACCACACCCTTGACAGCTATCTTCCTTATATCTCTGGGATAGTCCATCCGGTCCAGGTTATTTAACCACTTGCAGGCCATTCAATTTTTTCTCGCATGCTATCCATAGTGGTGGCCAGTATACTCGGCTCTGGCCCCTCACTATCTTGAATGTTAAGGTATTACTCATATCTTCCATAGTGAATTAATTTTTCAGTTCCTCGGCCTTTTCTTGTTTACCACTACTATCTCTCCAGTATCATTTTCCAGGAGTCCAATGTCCACTTTTGCCTCTCTTTTGTAATTTATATATTGAAAGAAGCTCTTACAGACTTCCTTTATATTAGTGGCTAGTTTACCCCCATATTTACTATTTAATTTTGTTTGCCCCCTGTTTTGTCTTTGTAAACTCCTCAATCCTCTAGTTTCCCACTGTCCCTCGCCACATTATATGCATTCTCATTTACTTCTATGCTGTCCCTGAATTCCCTAGTCAGCGATGGTTGCCTCATCCTCCCTGTACCATGCCTCTTTTTCCTCAGGATAATTCTCTGCTGCATCCTGAATTAGCCCAAAAATCTCCTGTCATTGCTGTTCCACTGTCTTTCCTTCTGGGCCCGTCTCCCAGTTAATTCTATCCAGCTCCTCTCTCATTCCTCTTTATTCAGCTGTAATACCATTACCTCTGATTCTAACTTCTCCATCTGAAATTGCAGAGTAAATTCAATCATATTATGATCACTGCCTCCTATTGTTTCCTTCATCTAAAGACCCCCTCATCTAATCTGCCTGTACAAACTGCTAGAAAAAGCCATCTCATAGACATTCTACAAAATCCTTTTCCTGCAAAGCAGTATCAAACTGAATTCCCAGTCCACCTGCATAATGAAATCCCACATGATCACTGTAAAGTTGCCTTTCCTACAGATGTTTCTATCTCCAGGTGTATCGTGCACCCCAGATCCTGACGACTGTTTGGAGGCCTGTGCATAACTACAATTGCATTTTTTCACCTTTTTGATTCCCCAATTCTACCGACACAGATTCTACACCATCGGATGTTCATTTCTTCGAATTGATTCATTTCCATTTCATTTTAATGAGAACCATTTGTCCCTCTGCCCACCTGCCTATCATTTCGACAGGATTGATATCCTTGAATATTCAGCTCCCAATCCTGATCCTCTTGCAGTGACGTCACTGTGATGCTCACCACGTCATACCTGCCAATTTGTGTATGCGTCACAAGCATATTTACATTATTCCTTCCACTGCTTGCATTCCGATATAACAGTTATGTTATGTATTTACCGTCCCTCTTCTCATTGTCATTTGTTTGTCCAGCCCGTTGGTACCTACACGAGCCCTGGCCACTGAATCATTCCCCTCTTACTCCAAGTTCATCCGCACCCCAGATGACATATCCCAAGCTCAAGCACCAGGTAGGCAACACAACCTTCAGGACTCTCAATCCTGGTAACAGAGAATATTATCTATGCCTCTAACTGTACTATCCGTAATTATCCATAATTGGGCAACATAGAACATAGAACAATACAGCACAGAACAGGCCCTTCAGCCCACTATGTTGTGCCGAACATTTGTCCTAGCTTAAGCACCTATCTATGTACCTATCCAATTGCCGATTAAAGCTCACCAATGATCCTGACTCGGCCACTGCCACAGGCAGCGCATTCCATGCCCCCACCACTCTCTGGATAAAGAACCTACCTCTGAGATCCCCCCTATACTTCCTCCTTTCACTTTAAATTTATGTCCCCTTGTAACACACTGTTGCACCCGTGACTGTCTACTCTATCTATTCCCCTGATCATCTTATAAACCTCTATCGAGTCACCCCCCATCCTTCGCCGTTCCGATAAGAAAATACCTAGCACTCTCCACCTATTCTCCATTCCAGGCAACATCCTTGTTAATCTCCTATGTACCCTCTCCAAAGCTTCCACATCTTTCCTAAAGTGAGGCGACCAGAACTTCACACAGTACTCTAAATGTGGCCTTACCAAGGTCCTGTCCAGCTGAAACATCACCTCACGACTCTTGAATTCAATCCCTCTGCTAACGAACGCTAATACGCCAAAGGCCTTCTTACAACTCTATTCACCTGAGTGGCAACTTTCAAAGAGCTATGAACATAGACTCCAAGATCCCTCTGCTCCTCCACTTACTAAGAACCCTAACGTTAACCCTGTATTCTGCATTCTTATTTGTCATTCCAAAATTGCCAACCTCACATTTGACAGAGTTGAACTCCATCTACCACACCTCAGCCCAGCTCTGCTTCATATCGAAGTCCCTTTGCAGCTGACAACAGATCTCCTCGCTATCCACAACTCCACCAATCGTCATATCGTCTGCAAATTTACTGACCCACCCATCGACTCCCTCTTCCAAGTCATTAATAAAACTTACAAACAGCAGAGGACCCAGAACTGATCCCTGTGGAACTCTACTTGTAACTGGGCTCCAGGCTGAATATTTACAATCTACAACCCCTCACTGACTTCGACCGGTGAGCCAGTTCTCTATCCAACCTGCCAGAATTTCACACTATCCCATGCCTCCTGAGTTTCTGCATAAGCCTACCAAGAGGAACCTTATCAATTGCCTTACTAAAATCCATGTACACTACATCCACTGCTCTACCCTCAAGCTCATGCTTTGTCACCTTCTCAAAGAATTCAATAAGACTTGGAAGGCAAGACCTACCCCTCACAAATCCGTGCTGGCTGTCCCTAATCATGCAGTGTCTTTCCAGATACTCATAAATCCTATGCCTCAGTACCCTTTCCAATGCTTTGCCTACCACCGAAGTAAAACGAACTGGCCTGTAATTCCCGGGGTTATCCCTATTCCCTATTTTGAACAGGGGCACAACATTCGCCACTCCCCTGTCCCCTGGTACCTCCCCGTTGACAGTGAAGACGAAAAGATCATTGCCAACGGCTCTGCAATTTCCTCTCTTGCTTCCCACATAATCCTAGGATATATCTCGTCAGGGCCAGGGGACTTGTCTATCCTCAAATTTTTCAAAAGGCCCAACACACCTTCCTAACAAGTATCTCGTCTAGCTCACCAGTCCGTTTCATACTCTCCTCTTCAACAATGCGGTCCCTCTCATTTGCAAATACTGAAGGAAAGTACTCATTCAACACCTCTCCTATCTCTTCCAACTCAATACACAGTCTCCCATTATGGTCCTCGATCGCACCTACCCTCGTTCTCGTCATTCGCGTGTTTTTCACATATGCATAAAAGATCTTGGGGTTATCCTTGATCCGACCCGCCAAAGATTTTTCATGCCCTCTCTTAGCTCTACTAATCCCTTTCTTCAGCTCCCTCCTGGCTATTCTGTATCCCTCCAACGATCTGCCTGAACCTTGTTTCCTCATCCTTCTATAAGCCTCCTTCTTCTTATTTACTAGACATTCAACCTCCCTCGTCAACAAAGGTTCCCTCACACGATCATCTCTTTCCTGCCTGACAGTTACATACATATCAAGGAGACGTCGTATCTGTTCCTTGAAAAAGTTCTACATTTCAATGACATTCTTCCCTGACAGCCTATGCTCCCAACATATGCTCCTCAGATCCTGTCTTGCAGCATCGTAATTACCCTTCCCCCAATTGTAAAACCAACCCTGTTGCACACACCTACCTCTCTCCATAACCAAGGTGCAAGTCACAGAATTGTGGTCACCATCACCAAAATGCTCACACACTAACAAGCCCATCACTTGTTCCGGTTCGTTACCAAGTACCAAATTCAATATGGCCTCCCGTCTGGTCGGACAATCTACACACTGAATTGGAAAAGCTTCCTGGACACACTGCACAAACAACGCTCCGTCCAATCAACTTGATCTAAAGAACTTCCCATCAATATTTGGGAAGTTGAAATCGCCCATGACTACTACCCTGTGGCTTCTGCACCTTTCCAAAATCTGTTTCCCAATCTGTTTCTCCACATCTCCGCTGCTATTGGGGGGTCTATAGTAAATACCCAACAAGGTGACTGCTCCTTTCCTATTTCTGACTTCAGCCCATATTACCTCCAAAGGCAGATCCCCCTCGAACGGCCTTTCTGCAGCCATTATACCATTTTTAATTAGCAACGCCACACCCCCTCCTTTATTAGCACCCTCCCTAATCTTACTCAAACATCTGTAAGCAGGAACATCCAACAACCATTCCTGTCCCTCTTCTATCCACGTTTCCGTGATGGCCACAACATTGTACTCCCAAGTACCAATCCATTCCTTAAGTTCACCCACCTTATTTCTGATACCCCTTGCGTTGAAGTATACACATTTGAACCCATCTGTGTCTGCAAGTATTCCCTGTCAGTGCTTCCTTCTCCACAGCGTCCCTACATTCTTGGACATCCTGAAAAAGAGCTAACCTACTTTATGGACGACAAGTCCGGATCCCATCCCCCTGCCAAATAAATTTAACTCCCCACCCCCAGAAGCATGCTAGCAAACCTACCTCCCAGGATATTGGTGCTCTTCTGGTTCAGGTGCATCCCGTCCTGCTTGTACAGGTCCCAACTTCCCCAGAATGCAGTCCAATTGTCAAAATACCTGAATCCCTCCCTGCTACACAATCCTTGCAGCCACGTGTTCAACTTCACTCTCTCCCTATTCCTTACCTCACTGTCAGGTGGCACCGGCAACAACCCAGAGATGACGGTTGTGTGCACAGCAAAGCTGCCTCACAGTGATAGGTACTTGGGTTCACTTCCAATCTCTCGAATCTGTCTGTGTGTACGTTGTACATTCTTCCCGTGTCTGTAATGGGAGCATTAACTCCTATCTCTCTCCACAGGATTTCTCTGTATTTGCTTCGGATTTCTACAATCTCCAGTATATTTGCATATATTTCATGGAGAAATGCAGTAAATGTGGCAGCTTTTGTAAAAGCAGCCATGATTCTCGTGTTCCCTGGGTGTTTAGGAATCTTGCTGAATGCAGTGTCCCTGGATACGTTTTCCATCTCTTTCAGTCCCTCAGTCCATCCACACTGCATGCAGCCTTTCCTTTGACAAACCTGGGACTCCCCACGCCCCATCGCTTGGCACTGGATACTCCCTTCGCAGGACTGTGCACACAACGACACTGGGCACTCGCTCACCCGCTTGGGCTGCTGGGGTAAAAACCCTGCCATTGAAAGGAACAGAATAATTAAAATCCAATTTAATAGCAAATCAGAGTAAACAGGCTGAATGACATCCATCTGCTCTCTCATTTTGTAGTCTTCTGTTTATCCTCGTCAATCTGCAAATAAATAGTTCATATATCTATCTTGTCAACCAGGTTTGGTGGAGGTGATAGATATCAGATCCTCTGGCCATTGGACTGAGTCAGTAGGCTCCACCTTCCTGGTAAATGAGGTCACACTTACGTTTTTATAATCACGTTTATCCACTTTAAAGGAAAGGACATTGCTCGAGTTGTGCTGAAAGGATATTTGAATTTTGGAGACGCTAGAATATGTCACGTGCGAGTGAGATTAGGAATAGGAAGGTAGTATAGTTATATACACAGCCAAATAGCTGGTAGCACTTCTGATATGTGGATGATTGGGATTGCCGACTCGGTAGGATATAGCCAAGGAGGACGGGATGGACATGAAGTAGCAGCAAGCTTTGATGTGTAGATCTTTGGGTTTCCCGGGTCAGTAGGATATACACAAGAAGGACGGGATTGACCTGAACAGGCGGCAATCTCGATATGTGAATCATTGGGATTCCCGGATCAGTAGGATTTGCACAAAGAAGGACGGAATGGACCTGTACTGGCGGCAATATCCTGGCAGGTAGGTTTGCTGTTGTCACTCCGGAGGGTTTAAACTAGTGTGGCACTGTTGAGTGGGAACCAGAACAGTCGGTCCACAATACAGTGACTGATGAGGAATTGGAGACTAAAACCAGTGCATATAAAACCAACAATAAAGAAGGAGAGGGCACTGAACACAATGGGACTGGCAACCTGAAGTGTTGTTACTTTCATGTGAGGAATCTGGCAAGTAAGTACTTGGAGATTGTATGAGTACATATAACTACAATGTAAATATTACCAAGAATTCGTGAGAGAGGGACAAGAGAGCAATCAATCCAGTAGGTCCTGAAATACTTGCTGAATATGCAGTGAGTGGCTGGAGACAGTCGTTTAAAGTGAAATAATTATTCAGCGCTCTATCGAAATCGGACCATGTGTAATGCAAGGTACAGAGTGAAGTGACAAAGGAGGAAACTGGAATTGTCTGTCAACAATCTTTTCTGCTTTACTGATAGTCTTTTGTAATCTCCTGTCACCGGAAAATAGCAGCAGAAAGTACTTCAGGGAAACTCAAACCAAATATCAGGTATGTATCTGATGTGTTTGGCGGAAGTATATTTATTTCAATGCAAGGATTATTTTGTGTAAACAGTTGAATTTAGAGCCTGAGTCCCTACTTGGGACTACGATGTTGCAAACAGTATAGATACTTTGTTGAGAAAGAGACAGGACTGGCTGCTCAACTTTCCAGTGTTTTGTTCTTTTAGATGATATAGAGGGGAAGCTAAAAGAGGGGGAGGAGTTGCATTACTAATCAGGGAGTTTTTTTACATCTGCACTTAGGACGTATTGGAAGGCTCATCTACTGAGGCAACATGGAGAGAGCTCAAGATATGATGGATGCATGTGTTAGGACTGTACTGCAGTCCCCCCAACTGCCACCGAGAAATTGAGGAACAAATATGTCGGCTGATTGTGGAAACGTGAGTTGCCATAGTGAGGGACTTTAACATCCCCAATATTGACTGGGAATCTTTTACAGCAAGAGGCGTAGACGGGGTAGAATTTCTTAAGAGGACCAAAGAAAGTTATTTGCAGCGGCATGTGGATAGTCCAACTACAACATGGGTCATACTGGACCTCGTAGTAGAAAATGAGCATGTCCACGTGACTGACCATTCATTAGAAGATCATTTTAGAAACAGTGATCACAATGCACCTCAGGTTTGAGATAGCTACGATCATGGAATAAGTCAGGATCTTTGGAAGTTAGTAAATTGGAGGAAGGCAAATCCACATCAGGCAGAAGCGAGGGGTTGTTAATTGGAAGGAGCAGCTGTCAGGAAAATCCACATTTTGCATGACGGGACTGTTCATTAAATCCTGATTTCAATATTGTCTGGTGAATGTCGTCCCAACTGCTCGAATGTCAATCTATTTTGTTTGAACAGATATTTAGAGGATATTGCATGTCAGAAAACAGGAAGTGATAACGAATGATTGGGTACTGTGTCCTTCGCAGGACCAGCTTCTTTCTCCAGGCACTGAAAGTCTTTATTGTGGATCAGAGAACCTTAGAATTAATACAGCACAGACGTTGGCAATTTAGCCCATCCTACATCTACAAGCTCTCCAACTGCTCTATCCGAAAGCGGAGACAGTTATTGGAGAAACAGAGAGAGAGAGAGATACAGACAGAGACACAGATAGAGAGAGAGAGAGAGAGAGAGAGGGAGAGGGAGAGAGAGAGAAATAGAAAGAAAGTATGTGAAGGGAAGCCAACATAGTGGCTAGGAAGTGGAGCGACTGACTGAGTAGGAGAAACGGGTTTTAGGAGAAAGTGAACCTGGATAGATCAGGAGTCAGCATGAGGAAAATAGACAGAAGATGGAAATTTTATTTAGATATTCCCCTGGACTGCAAGCCCTTTGTCTAGTGCCATACCCTGTGAGCACTGTGCTGATACTAGCTGTCATCCCAGATCATTTATCTCCAAAAACATCACAGAGCTGGGTTTCTGACAGTTAAACGGAATCCAATAGACCAATTCATTGGTTCCAGGGAGAAAGTGGATTCACTTAAACAGACTGGGCGAACAGCAGCAGGAACTGATAAGCCCCCAAAATACTGTGTGTGGGTCTGGACCAGAGAGTCTCAGTGAGGAAGATCACTGTCGAAGGGGAAATCAGCATCTCAGCTGTGGGCCGAATACTGATTGATAACGTTTGCACAGCACTTCCATGGTTTTGTAATTCACATTTCAATTTATACAGCTCAAGGTCATGAGTGTATTTTACCAATCTTATCTGTTTGTACTTTCCACATTTTGGAATGTACAACAAGTCATGTTGTACCTGTATTTTGTGTTGCATATGCATATTGAATTATGGAGGAAGAAGGGACTTGTTCTGATGGTATGGTCTTCATCTGAACAATGCTGGGACCAGAGTCCGAACAAATCACCTAATTAGGGCTGCGGTCAGATCTTTCAACTAATCTTTAGGTTTGGGTGGGATTTCAGTTATAGGGGAAATTAGAAAACTTGTATTCAAAGAGGAGGTAAGAGTGAAGAACGCAGGAGAGTTTAATGAAATCTCGAGCACAGACACAAATAGGACACAGTGTATTGAAAGTGTAAACAATCAAACTTCAAGCACACTGGACAGACAAATGAAACTGAGAGGATGGACAGTTAATATAGGACTGTGAGTGTTATATCTGCATGCATGCCGTATAAGAAATAAGGTGAATGAGCTTGTAGCGCAGATTGAAATTGGCAGAGACGTACTGCAAGGGAATCAGGATTGACAGCTGATGCATTCAAGAGTATGCATCCTATCGAAAAGATAGGTTGAGTCGGGGGGAGTAAGAATGAAAATAAATCAATCATAAGAATCCTGGTCTCCTTGCTATCGGAAGAATGTTGTGAAATTTGAAAGTATTCTGAAAAATTTACAAGGATTGGACTATTGGAGCTACATGCAGAAGGTGAATAGGCTGGGGTTGTTTGCCCTGGAGCTTCAGAGGCTGAGGGGTGACCTTATAGCCATTTAGAAAATCACAAGGGGCATGCATGGGATAAATAGACAAATTATTTTCCCTGGGGTGGGGGAGAAATAGAGGGCATAGGTTTAGGTTGAGAAGGGAAAGATTTAAAGGTTACCAAAAGAGCAATTTTTTTTTATCATTCACAGGGTGGTGTATGTATATGGAAACAACTGTGGGAGGAAGTGTTGGACACTAGTCCAATTCCAACATTTAAAAGGCATCTGGATGGGTATGCAAAGAGGAGGCTTAAAAAGGATATAGGCCAAGTGCTGGCAAATGGGACTAGATTAGGTTGAGTAATCTGATTGGCATAGACGAGTTGGACCGAAGGATCTGTTTCCATTCTGCTCTTCTCTCTGACTGTACAGCTCTCTGACTGTACAGCTCTCTGACTGTATGACATAAAGTAAGATCAGATGGCACAAAATCGGTGTGGGTAGAATTGAGTATCCCCAAAGATTGATAAAAGCAATACAGATGTTAAAGGAAACCTTTAAAGAGCAGGTGTGCATGCTGGAATGGATAGAGATGGAGGAAGCTGATGTTCTGAAAATTTTGTCAAACATTAAGATTGATAAGTCGCCAGGCCCGGACCAGATTTGTCTTTGGCTGCTTTGCGAAATGAGAAATGAAATTGCTTCGCCACTTGCAAAGATCTTTGCATCCTCACTCTCCACTGAGTCGTACCTGAGGACTGGAGAGAGGCAAATGTAATTCCTCTCTTCAAGGAAGGAAATAGGAAAATCCCCGACAATTACAGACCAGTAAGTTTCACGTCTGTCGTCTGCAAGGTGTTAGAAAGTATTCTGAGAGATAGATTTATGACCATCTGGAAGAGCATGGCTTGATTAAATGCAGTCAACCCGGTTTTGTGTGGGGAAGGTCATGTCTCACGAATCTTATCGAGTTCTTTGAGGATGTGAATAGAAAAGTTGATGAGGGTCGAGCAGTGGATGTGGTGTATATGGACTTCAGCAACGCATTTGATAAGATTCCCCATGGTAGGCTCATTCAGAAGGTCAGGAGGATGGGATACAGGTGAACTTAGCTGTCTGGATGCAGAATTGTCTGGCCAGCAGAACACAGCGAGTGGTAGTAGAAGGAAAATTTTCTGCCCGGAAGTCAGTGGTGAGTGGTGTTCCACAAGACTCTGTCCTAGGGCCTCTACTGTTGGTAATTATTATTAATGACTTGAATGAGGGGATTGAAGGATGGGTCAGCAAGATTACAGAGCAAAGGTTGGAGGTGTCGATGACAGTATAGAGATGGCTGTTTTAGGCTGCAGCGGGACATAGACAGGATGCAGAGATAGGCTGAGAGGTGGCAGATGGAGTTCAACCTGGATAAATGCGAAGTGATACA
Source organism: Hemiscyllium ocellatum (assembly GCF_020745735.1). Lineage (NCBI taxonomy): Eukaryota > Metazoa > Chordata > Chondrichthyes > Orectolobiformes > Hemiscylliidae > Hemiscyllium > Hemiscyllium ocellatum. The sequence goes on from NW_026867852.1 coordinate 413,535, forward strand.
TTTTGGAAGGTCGAATTTGAAAGCTGAATACAGGATAAAGTATAGGATTCTTGGCAATGTGAAGGAACAGAGGGATCTTGGTGTGCAGGTACATAGATCCCTTAAAATGGCCACCCAAGTGGACAGGGTTGTTACGAAATCATATGGTGTTTTGGCTTTCAGTAACAGGGGGATTGAGTTTAAGAATCGTGAGATCTTATTGCAGCTCTGTAAAACTTTGGTAAGACCACACTTGGAAAATTGCATCCAGTTCTGGTCGCCCTATTACAGGAAAGATGTGGATGCTTTGGAGCGGGTTCAGAAGAGGTTTACCAGGATGCTGCCTGGACTGGAGGGCTTATCTTATGAAGAGAGATTGACTGAGCTCGGACTTTTTTCATTGGAGAAAAGGAGGAGGAGAAGGGACCTAACTGAGATATAGAAGATAATGAGAGGCATAGATATAGTCGGTAGTGAGAGACCATTTCCGAGGGCAGAAATGGCTAACACGAGGGGTCATGGTTTTAAGCTGTTGGAGAAAAGTATAGAGGGGATGTCAGAGGCGGGTTCTTTCCACAGAGAGTTGTGAGAGCATAGAATGCGTTTCCAGCAGCAGTTTTTGAACCGAGGTCATTAGAGACATTTAAGGACTGATGGACATGCATATGGTCACAGAAATTTGAGGATGCATGCATGAGGATCAATGGTCGGCACAAGATCGTGGGCTGAAGGGCCTGTTCTGTGCTGTAATGTTCTATATTCTATGTTCTATATGGCGTTATGTTCAGGTTTCGAAAAAGTATTCAGGACCTATATATATACACCAGGAGATAGAAAAGATGCATAGAAAAGGCAAAGTACAGTGGTCACGGAGATTTCCATACACGGGTGGACTGGGAAAATCAGGTTGTTAGTGGTTTGCAGGAGAAATACTTTGTGCAATATCTTCGATAGGGCTTTTTAGAGCAGCTTGTGGTGGAGCCCACTCAGGAACAGGGCAATAATGGATTTAGTGTTGTGCAATGAGGCACACTGTTTTAGAGAACTTAAACGAAGGAACACGAAGGAAGCAGTAATCATAATATGATTGACTTTATTGTGCAATTTGAGAGGGAAAAGATAGAATGATAGGTAATGGTATTTCAGCTGTACGAAGTCAACTACAGGGGCATGAGGGAGGAGCTTGTTAGAATTGCCTGGGATGGGGCTAACATGAATAACAGTAGAATAACAATGGCAGGAATATCTGCAAGTAATTCAGGATACACAACAGAGATTCTTCCCGAGAGAAAAAGAAGGATGGTGTAGGGGAGAATGAAGCAACCATGGCTGGTTAGGTTAGAAATCACACAATTCCAGGTTATAGTCCAACATGTTTAATTGGAAGCACACTAGCTTTCAGAGTACGGCACCTTCAACAGGTGTTTGTGTAGGAAGTCAGGGACAGAAGAGCAAGCGTATAATGTGACGAAGGGCAGAGGAAAACCAGACGATTTGGAAGCTCACAAAGACCAACAGAGGACAACAAAATAATAAATATGGAGGGAGGAGATTAAATATGAGGATATGTTTGCCAGTTAAATCAAGGAAATTTGGAAGATTTTTTTAGGTATAAAAAGTGCAAAGGCGAGACAAAAGTGGAGATTGGGTTGCTGTAACATGGCACAGGACAGACAGTAGTGGAGAACAAAGAAATGGCCGAGGACACGAATAAATTCCCAATCGTTCAAGAATGTGAAGGGCCAAAGCTCATAATGTCACCCAGCGCCAAGGCAAACAGGGTAGAAAAGTTAAATGGGCTGAAGGTGGATAAATCACCTGGACCAGAATGACTACACCACAGAGTTCAAAGAGAGAAAGCTCAGAGGTAGTGGAGGACTGAAATAACGCTAATGTAAAATCCCTGTTTACAAAGGGAATAGGCAGAAGACGGAAAATTGCAGACCAAATGGCCTAACCTCAGTCATGGGTAAGATCCTGGAACCGATTGGGAAGGATAATATTTTTGAATATTTGGAGGTGTATAGAAATATACGGCAAATTCAGCATTGTATCATCAAAGGGAGGTCATGCCTGATGCATCTGCTTGAACCTTTTGAGAAAGTAACGATCAGCTTAGAGCCAGGAGCGCCAAAGGATACTCTTACCCGGACCACAAGAAGGCTTTTGGCGAGTGCCACACAGAAGACTATTGATTAAGATAAGGGCCCATGGTGACAGAGGCAAAGTGCTAGCATGGATTGAAGTTTGGCTGTTTGGCAAAAAGCAGGTAGTGTGGATAAAATGTTCCTTCCCAGGATGGCAAACGGTGGCAAAATGTATTCTGCAAGACTCAGTGTTCGGACAACTTTTCACATTGTGCATTAATGATCAAGATATGGAACGGAGGCCATTCTGGCTAGGTTTGCAGACATTATGAAGATATCTAGAGGGACAGTTAGTACGCAGGAGGCAAAGAAGCTGCAGAAGGACTTGTACAGGTTAGGAGATGGGCAAAGCAGTGGCAGATGGAGTAAAACATGCGCTAGTATGAGGTCATGCACTTTGGTATGCAGAATAGAGGCACGGGCTATTTTCTAAATGGGGAGAAAATTCAGAAGTTTGAAATGCGAAGAGACTTGGGAATCCTAGTCCAGGCTTCTCTCACGGTAAACTTGCAAGTTGAGTCAGTAGTTAAGAAGGTAAATACAATAAAGGGATTTATTTCGAGAGGAATTGAAGTACAAAGCGGGGAGTACTTACAAGGTACTAAAACGCTCTGGTCGGGCCATATTTTGATTTGGGTCCTATATCCCAGCAGATGTGTACTGTCCCTGGAGCTTGTTCAGAGGAGATTCACTGGATTGGTCCCAGGAATGAAAAGCTTAACATACGAGGAACGTTTGAGGGCCTGGTTCGATACTCGATGGGGTTTAGAAGGATGAGGGGGAATCTAATTCAAACTTATAGAATACCGAATGACCTGGACAGAGTGGATTTTTGGAAAATGTGTCCCTTCTTAGGTAAGACTAGGATCCGAGGCACAGCCATAGACCACAGCAAAGACCTTTTAGAACAGAGATAACGAGTAACTTCTTCAGACAGACCATTGTGAGTCTATGGAATTCACTGCCTCAGAAGGCTGTGGAGGCCAAGTCATTGAGTATATTTAAGACTGTGTAGGATAGGTTTTCGACTGAAAAGAGGATCAAAGGTTACGGGGAGAATGGGTTTGAGAAATTTATCAGCTTTGACTGATGTTTGAGCAGACTGGATTGGGCTGAATGGTTTAATACACAAAGAGAATGACTTACTAGAACACCAACTATAGCGAGGATGGGATAGTAACCACCTTGAGTAATCCAAAGGATATCTGCGATGCGTGATGTTAATGATATCCAAGGCTGAGAAACGTAGTAAAAAACCCTTGGATAAACTCCTGTTCATTGATGGAACATTCCAGTCAAATGTTCTCAGATTCTGATCCATTGTCTTCTGAAACCCCAGTGGAGAGATTGTGGCTGATTCCTATTAAATTTAATTTAGTCAACGTTTCTTGATATCATCCGGAGTCAACTCAGGCCTTGATATCAGGGTCGGTCACTCTTACATTAGCTGCTGTGTTCACCTCTTTTGAACATACAAATAGGTTATTGTGTATGTTTGGGGAGTGTAAACTTCTAACAGAGAATAGTGAATGTCAAAAATTATCTGGTCAAGAGAGTTCCAGGAGCTATATCACTGAAAGTATTTACAGATGAGGTAGGTGGGTTTTTGACCTGCCATATAATTTAGGGATGTGAAGAATGGGGACATAAAGCAGAGTTGATAACAACAGTGGATCATCCATAATCTTATACAATGGCACGGCAGGCCTGACCATCCGAATTACCATCCGATCCTGATCCTTATGTTCTCATATTCTTTAATTAGAAAGTTAATGGTTGCAATTTTCCAGAGCATTCCGTTATTGGATGTTGCAGTTAGAGAGAGCAAAGCAGTTTATGAGTCATCTCTGGGTGAGGTACGGGGACTGTATTCACAGTGAATCTGGGTCTGCACCATGACAACCAAGCGAAGCACAAGTTGCAGAGAAGAGACACTCTTTCAATAGATCAGAGGCGTCTTTTGAGTCCAGCCTGGGTTTTGAATAAACATTTTAAAACCCACGCCAAACTGTGTGTGACAATTGTGAGGGACAGAAGAAGATCCCGTCTTACGGTAGATTAGGTATTTCGAGCGAGTGACCTGCATCTACAACTGTGCAGGAGCTATGAGGGGCTGAATGGAATATAGGAACATCGGACTGAGGAGTGGGAGTGGGCCATTAGGCACTTTGTCTTTGCTCTGTCTCGCACTAAGATCGTAGCTGATCTGATTGTGGTCTCAGCAGTACTTCTTCTGTACGTGCATCATTTTCCTACATTCACTTGTCTCTCAAATATTTAACAGAAACAACTTTGAATAAATGTAAACATCCAGGCACTACAAACTCTGGGGAAGGGGGCTCCCACTTGAACAGCCCTTTTAGAATTTGTCATTCGTGCTCCAATCAATGTTGCAGGGTCAGTGTTACCTTTTGCAGTCAGACTGCTTCACTGTTTACAACAAATTTCAAAGTTTGTGATATGGCTAATGATATAAATGTCAACCTGGCTCATCCTCTAGAAAAATGTCAAACACACACACATCTCAAGACAAAATAGAAAAATGAAAGTTTTCCAGAGTGTCATAATAGTTGAACTCATAACAAATGGAGAGATGATAGACTGTCCCAAATGTTATTCTGTCCTCTGAAGTTATTAGATTAGATTCACTACAGTGTAGAAACAGGCCCTTCGGCCCAACAAGTCCACACCGACCCTCCAGAAAGTAACCCAACCAGTCCCATTTCCCTCTGGCTAATGCACCTATCACTATGGACAATTTAGCCTGGCTAATTCACCTGACCTGCACATTTTTGGACCTGTGGGAGGAAATCCGAGCACTTGGAGGAAACCAACGCAGACACCAGGAGAATATGCAAACTCCACACAGGCAGTCGCCTGAGGCTGGAATCAAACCTGGTACCCTGGTGCAGTGAGGCAGCAGTGCTAACCACTGATCCACTGTGCCGCCCATTCTGCTCAGGCATGCTACTTGTGATGTGATTTCTCCCCAGAATAGTTGGAGTTAGCTGAATTTCCTTTGTTTCAGATGGTAGGGAGATTCCAATGAATCTCTCATCAGGAATTCTCCACGACACATCAGGTAGCAGTGAGTCAGGGATTTACTGTTGTCAGGTGGAACAAAAGAAGACAGAGGGATCAATCAGCTGCTGCTTCTCCGGCAGGGAACATTGTTCTCCCTCTCTGTGTTGAAACAAGCAATCATGTCAACTGAACACCAAACTGGGCCATGTGCCCTCGTTATGGACATTCTCTGGAATGGATGATAATGGATGATATGTAAGTGCATCATTGCAGTTGTTATACACAGTGCCTTTCGTTAGCTAAAAAAGAAAATTCCTGCTTTATAATTTGATGATATGTAGGTATGCATATGCTTAATGTTTGAAAATCGTGTGATGTCTTCAAAATATCTGTGCGAAAATCAATACATTTTCTTCTTAACATTTATTCCATAGTTTTAGTGTCCCTGAGAAGAGAAAATATGTATCCAGCTGATTTTTCTCGAAATTGTGTATGCTTCAAAAAGATTTCTCATCTAAGACCAAAACTGATAATGTTTCAGAACAAAAGGCCTTCACTCCAGGAAAATTTTAACAAAACATTCTTGATAAGCTTCTCAAACAATTATCTTGTTTTAAGGTTAAGGGATCAAAACTGCATGTAAAATGTCATATGTGATCTTAGCAATGCCCGTACAGATGTAGACTCGAAAAATGTGATTCTGGAAAATAACAACAGGTCAGGCAGCACCCAATGAACAGGAGACTCGATGTTTATGGCACATTCCTGATGAAGGACTTATACCCGTGACGCCAATTCTCCTTCTCCTCGGATGCTGCCTGATTGGCTGTGCTTTTCCAGCCTCACACTGTTCGACTCTAATCGCCAGTATCTGCACTCTTCACTTTTACCGGTACAGATGTAGTAAAACATTCTTGATTAAACCTGGTACCCTTTGACAGAAACACAATCATTCCACTTAGCTTCAATCACTTACTGCAAGTGCAGACTAACTACATTTGATTCATGTACCAGGATCATGAATACCGTCTGTATCACAGAATTCTCTATTCTCTCTACACTTAAATTGTTTAACATTGTTTTATCCTTCCATCCAAAATTGACAACTCACATTATGCTATATCTGGTGAAACTTTGCTCAATAACTTCCCTTTGCCTTTATCACATTGATGACACATGACTTCCATTTGGTAGCATACTGGATGACCAGGTTGGTATTTAAGCTAATTGGACATTGTTATATGCAGTCCCTTCCTCCAGATCTTTGATACAGATATTGATCGTTGATGATTCCATAGTGAACTCTGAGGCACTCCACCAGTTACAGCTTTGTAATGTGAAAATAAGCATTTACATCTTCTCTCTATTGACTGTTAGCAACCGCTTCCTGTGTAGCAGTTCAGGCAGTTTAAATGGCCTGCTGTGCAGTAAAATGTACTCAATGAGCTAAAATGATTCGTTTCATTTTTGTCTGTAACTCGTTAAAGAGGCAGAATGCTCTCCTCCAGTCTCATGGTAACGATAAAGACTGGCTGAATGAGGTGGTCCCCTATCTCTGTCCCAGCTTCGACGGATGGATGGAGGGCACAATACATGGGGTATTGGCAGCAGTATATCCCCGTAACAGCATCGAGGGTGGTTTGAGGGAACAACACGTGGAGTAGCGGCTGCAGTTGGCTATTCGGCGCCACCAGTCAGAATGCTCATGGCTGATCTGATTGTGTTTGACCATCTATCTCCTGTCTGTTCCCAATAAATATTGACTCTTGTTTCCAGAAAAGATCCGTCGAGCTCAGTCTTGAATATCTTCAAAAACCGAGTCTTCACTGCTCCCTGAGGATGAGGACCCTACAGATAGTACAGCACTAAAGTGAAAGGGGCAACCTTATTTCAGTGTGGGACTGGTTATATTAAACTGTGTTAACCAAACATGAAATCGCCACCACTTTTGAAACACAAGTTCAGAATAATTAGGCATAGACATAAACCATTCAGCCCTCTAAACCTGTCCAATAGGACCACTGACTCTTTTCAATCAAATATGTATTAAACTCATTCTGTGCTCCTGTTCCAGGAAGAGAATAACTGATATCATGACACCACACGAGCATTAAAAACGCAGAATTAGGCCATTCGGCCAATCGACTCTGAATGCCATTTAACACAGGCTTAGAGGTTTCTCAACATCATTCTGCTGACTACTCTCTGTAACTCTTGACATGCTTATTCATCAAAAACCTATCTATCTCTGTCTTATAAGCACTAGTATCTGTGTCTCTGCGTCCATATGTGTACTTGTTTCTGTTTGTTCATGTGTCTGTGCGTTTGTGTATTTATGTGCTGACATTGGTTTATCTATGTATTAGCCTGTGCGTTTTACTTGTGCTTGTGCCTATTTGTGTGCGACTGTCTATGTCTCCGTATGCCACTACTTGTGTGCGGTTCTATCTCCGTGTAAGTACTGTGAGTGTCAATATATTAGCGTGTTTACATATGTCTCTCAATATTTTCGTGCCTGTATCTCTTTGCAATGAGGTATTTGTTGTTTTGGGAGGGAGAAAATTGTGAGAACAGACAGAGTGGTTAAAGTTCGAATTGCCCTTCACTGAACATTGTTTATTACTCAGTTAGAGGACATGGATGTCACGGAATCTCCATACGACACGTCCCGGTCCATTCCGGCTTCTACCAGGGTCCTCCTCACATGGCGGTGGTGGGGCGGGGGTGGTGGAGGATGGGTCAGATATCGGGTGCTCCACCATCTGGCTTGGTCTTTTCTCTCTTATTACAGTCCGTTTCTCCTGGAATGGGAGAACGGCGGGGAGGAGTGATGGTGGGTGGGTGTGGCCCTGCTCTTAGAGCTGGTGTAGGTGGAGGGGGAGGGGGAATGGTGAGGAATCCGGAGGGAGTCAGTCCACAGTGTTGTATCCATGCAGTGTTATTAGTGTTGGGAGTATAATGGAGGGAGAGAGAGCGCACAGGGTGGGGGGTGGGGTGGGAAAGGTGCTGAATTCAATAGTGAGAGTGGTAGTGCATGAGCCTGATTTGGAGATCGAGTGTGTGCCTTGTTAGGGGGTAGGTGCTATAACAGGTAGTGAGTGTGAGGCAGCAGAGAGAGTACGGTAACAGTTAACCTGACAGAGTGGGGAGGATATTGACGCTTGTCCTGTGATGCTGGTCATTTCTTCAGATCATGTCAGTGTCGAGGTGACCCTCCCCAAATGTCTTGTCCAAGTCTATCACTAATAACGCCACAGATCCTGTCCCTCAGATTCCACAGAATCAGTTTGGGTGGATCTTACAAATAGGAAGGAGAAACAAGCATTGGTGTATTATGTATCTAAACCAATGCTCTCGTGCACATTCTGTGCATTGTACACTGTAGAAATTAGAGATGCAAATACTGTGGGTGCTGCAGCATTATTGAATGATCTTAAATTGCATCTAAATTGCGTTAATTAAGTGACTGCTATTGTTGTGAAAAATAAATTCCATAAGCGTAAAACAGGTTGTTTGAAGAGTATGTTGTGACTCTAACAAGAGAGGAGGTTATTTTCGATTTGGTGTTGTGTGCTCAGAAGGACTCATTAATAACCTTGCTCTGAGGACTATTGACGTTAATATGTTGTATTCTACATGGCGCTTGTATACAATATCGAATGTTTGAGCGTGAAGTGGTAGACACGCAATGGTTGTTATCGTCATAGAACCATGGAGCCCGGCAGCTTGGACACAGGCCCTTTGGACCAAAGTTTTCCGTGCGGACCAAAATGTCCATCCTGCTCATTCCATTTCCCTGCCCTTGCCCCTTATTCTTCTAAATCTTTCCTATCCGCAGATTTGTCTAAAAGTCTTTTGAACGTTGTTAATGTACGTGGCTCAAACAAACCGCTGTCTGCTAATTCCATATGTGTACCAACCTCTGCATAAAATAGTTGACGCTCAGGATCCTTTTTATTCTTTCACCTCTAACCTGATGTCCTCTAGACCTTGATTCCCAAAACTGGCAAAAAGAATGTGTGTATTCACCTTATCTATGCATCTCATGATTTTATACTTTTCTATACAATTACCCCTCAGTTTCTTACACTCAAAGGAAAATATTCTGGCCGGTCCAAACTCTCCCTACAACTCAGACCGTCGAGTACAGGCAACATCCGTGTACATTTCTTCTGTCCTCTTTCCAGCTTAATCACATCCTTCCTATGGCAAAGTGAACAAAACCGAACACAATACTCCAAGTGCATGCCTCACCAGCGTCCTGTCTAACTGCAATATAACTCGCCAACTTCTATACTCAATGCTCTGACTGATGAAGGCCAGTGTGCCAAAAGCCTTTTTCACTGCCGTGTCTAAGTGCAACTACTTTCAGAGAACCACGGACCTGAGCTCCAAGGTCCTTCTGTTCCCCTACACTCCTTCGGTGTCTAACATTCATCATGAAACTCCAACCTGCATTTGACTTTCCAAAATGCAACACCCCACGTATATCTATATTAATTTCTATTTGCCATTTCTCGGCACACTTCTCCAGCTGATATAGGTCCTGCAGCAATTTCTGATAATCTTTCTCACTGTTCACAGTACTGCCTATTTTATTGTCATCATCCTAATTACTAATCATGCTTTGTACATTCTCATCCAAATCATTGATATAGATAATAAACAGTAATAGGCCCAGCACCGACCCCTGAGACACTTCACTAGTCACAGGCCTCCAGTCCAATAAGCATCCTTCCAGTATTAGCCTCTGCTTTCTCCCATCAAGCTAATTGAGTGTCCAATTTGTCAGATCCCCCTGAATTCCATGCCATCGAACCTTTCAGAGCAGCCTATCATGTGGAATCTTATCAAAGGCCTTTCTGAAAACTAGATAGACTACGTCTACCAACTACCACCTTTTGAGGTCCCTTCCTCAAAAGAACGCGAAAGAAATATGAGCCATGATATCCAGTGCACAAAGCAGTGCTGACTGCTTCTTATGAAACAGTGTCTTTTCAAATGCATGCATATGTTATCTCTCAGAACCTTCTCAAGGAAATTACATGTCACAGTTGTTAAGCTAACTGGTCTATAGTTTACAGGTTCTTCTTCGCCGCCCTCCTTGAACAAGGGCACAACGTTCACGACTCTCTAGTCTTCTGGGACCTCCCCGTGGACAGGGGTGATGGAAGATCAGCCAGGGCCCCCCGCAATATCTTCTCTCGCCTCTTGCTGTGTTCTTGGATGCACCTGTTCAGGACCAGGAGATCAAGAGAAATCCAGCAATGTCTGAAAAATATGTCTATTTCTTTAAGGTAGAATCAACAAAGAAAGGGCAAGTGACTTCATGAAGGTTAACATAATAAATTAAAGATTATATTAATCATAGGATGTGAGCTCAGGAGAATTTTAGACATTGTGGCAACCAGAGAATTCTCAGAAATTTGTTTGTGTGGAGTTTGCATATTCTCCCCATGTTTGCGTGGGTTTCCTCTGGGTGCTCCGGTTTCCTCCCATAGTCCAAAGAATTACAGGTTAAGTGAATTGGCCATGCTTATTTGTGCAAAGTGTTCAGGGATGTGTAGATTAGGTCGCAAAATGTAGAATTGGATAGGAATGGGTCTGGGTGGTTACTCTTCGGAGGGGCAGGGTGGACTTGCTGACCAAAAGGCCTTTTCCACACTGTGGGCTTTTAATGATTCTGTGAAAGAAGAACACAAAGACTACATAAATCTACAATCTGTATTGCAAAGAAAACAAAATAAAAGCAGAGTCAAATGTGGAATTTTGTAATCAGGAGAGGAGAGGTTATTGAGGAGAACAGGGAAATGGCCAAGAAAATAACCAGTTCCTTTGCATCTGTCATCAAGGAGGAAGATCCATAAAATCGCTGAGTAATACCAAATGATCACATGGAACTTGTGGAACGAAAGACATAAAGTCAATTCATATCAGTAACAAGGTAGTAGTTGAAGGCTAGCATAGTAGTATTGTCGCTGGATTGAGCATTGCTAAGTTGATGAGCCAGTTGTACTTCGTATCAAAATATTAGAAATAAATCAGCAATAGACGCATTTGTTGTGCTGTCGATGACTGTTTTATTTTCCTGTACATTCTGCCGAGGCTGGAAGTTAGTAAATGTGTTCCAAGCATTGGAGATAAATGGAAGGAATTCAAGCATCTGCAAAGGGAAGAAGAGATAATGTGGAGAACTGCAGACCAATTAACTTGACATCTGTAGGGAAGCTGATGAAACCTATTATGTAGGATCTGATATTGGATATTTAGAAATTAACAACAACATTGGAGAGAATCAGTATGCACTGACAGAGTCTGGCAGAGTCTTCATATTTGACAAACTTCAGAATGACTTGAACTTGTTTATTGGAAAATAGAAATGGCGTATTTTAATTTTCAGAAGGCTTTTTGTATAAGAACTCATGCAGTGAATTCATAAATAATGTGAATGGTAATTGGAGGAATATATAAAAGTGAAAAATTAATGTCAGGTTCGCCTTCATTTAAGAAAGTCAGAACATAGTCGGAAGGTCATGCTGAAGCAGTTTCACAGCTTGCTAATGAAACTGTACATAGAGTATTGAGTCCAGTGTTGGTGACCCAATCTGAGAAAGAATATAATGCCCACGGAGGGTGTGCAATGGATATTCTCCAGATTAATCCCTCAGGTGGTGAGATTGCCTGGTGTGGAAACTCGGCCTGTGTTCTTTGCAGTTTCAAAGAATGAGAGATGATCATAGTGAAATTTAGAGAAGTCACTAAACATATGACAAGTTGGAAATAAACAGGATTTTTCTCTGGCTGTCTACTCTACATTTAAGGCAAATTATTGCAGGTAAAGGATAGACCATTTCAGACTGCAATAAGAAGGCAATTCTTCATTTGAAGGAGACTGACAAACACAGTGTCATGGAAACCTGCTGGCAGGAAAGATTAGCGAGAATCCCCAGATATTCTACAGGTAGGTCAAGTGGAGCAGAATAACCAAGGAACAGGTAGGACTCATTAGTAATTTGCCAAGTTGTATCTAAATCAACTTAGTTGTAGGAGACAGAAGGTCTGCTGGTAGAAATCTGTTTGCTTGACTGGAGACCAGTATCCAATCGTGTACCACAGGGATCAGCGCTGTGTCCCATATTGTTTGTGATTCGGAGATGCCAGTGTTGGACTGGCTTGGGCAAAGTTAAAAATTTACAGAACACTAGATGATAGTCCAACTGTTTATTTAAGCACGACATTTCGAAGAGCATAATCACGCGATGAAGAAGCAGCGCTGCGAAAGCTAGTGCCTGCGAATAAAACTGTTGGATTATAACCTGGTGTTGTGTGATTTTAACCTTATTATTTGTAGCATTCATAAATGATGCAGCTGTGAATTTGGAGTGGGTTAGAGTGAGTGTGATAAATCAGTTTGCGTTTGACACAAAGCTTGGCTGGTTGGTTGGCAGTGAGGAGGAAGGCCTTATATTACAGGAAGATACAGATGGAATGATCAAATGGGTGGATCAATGGCCAATGGAATGTAACCCTGATAAATATGAGATGATGTACTTTGGAAGAAGGAACCAGACAGGGGAGGACTCAATGAATAGCAGCACACTAGTCAGCTCAGAGGTGCTTGGACATATTCCTGAATGTGATTAAACAAGTTAATGCACAAGTTGACAAAGCATAGCGACCATAAACATAGCCTTTATTCATGGAGGCACAGATTACAGGAGCTATGTGGAATTTTCGTGAGCCAAATGGAATACTATGTACAGTTCTGGGAGTCACAAAACAGGAAGTATGTGATTGCACTGGACAAGGTGCAGTAGAGATTCACCAGGATGTTCCCTTGAATGGAGGAGATCAGCTCGGGTTGTTTACTATGAAGCAGAGAAGGCTGAGAGGGATGTGCTTCAGAAGGATAAGATTACCAGGGGCATAGACAGCATGGATAGACAGCAGCTGTTCTTTTCAGTCAAAGGGCGAAGAACAAGAAAGTACCATGTTAAAGTGAAGGGTTTGATGTTTAGTGAGGATTTGACGATTGGTTTTCACCCAGAGCCTGTTGGGGTCAGGAATGCACTTCCTGAGAGGGCTGGTAACCTCACAACCGTTAATAAACACGTGGTCGTGCCCTTGAAGTGCCATAACATAC